>NW_020201736.1:41504-50501 GCF_001531365.2 Cynara cardunculus var. scolymus
AATATTATATATATATATATATGTAAAATACACGTAAAGTATATATATATATATATATATATATATATAATATAACTTAATTAGCATATATATGTATTAAATAATAATAATAACTATTAAATATGATATATTATGGAATGGATTTGATGTTTTAAAAAGCACAATTCCCAAACAATCAACACCCCCTATTAAGGGGGTGCCATTAGCATTGCCCTTTATTTTGTGGCAATTGTATGAAAATGAAAAGTTCTTTTTCTTATTTTTAGAATCTGGTATTTTAATAATTATTGGTGATGTTTTAAATATTTAGATTAAAATATTTATACTAATGCATAAAATGGGAATAAAATAAAAGTATCATGTAATTTCATACGTTCAAGTCTGAATTACCAATATATATTTATATAAAATAAGAATAAAAAAATTAAAGTATATCATGTTTTTATTCAATTTTTGATTATATTTTAATCAAGGATTATAAAATGATCATCGAAATTTTATATTATTTATTTTAACAGTTCACATTAAACTATTTAGGGATAGTTTACTAAACACTTACCTGGGTAAACGTTTATCATGTCATATTGCCTTATCAGATGATATGACAAGAACCAAAACTCTTTCCCAGAAAGAGCAAGACAAGGAACAAGAGTCTTATCCGGTAAGTGAAAGCGACGACTCTTATCATGGTATGAACTTATCGGGTAAATTACTGCATCGGTGTTGTTTTCTTGAACTAAAATATTACCCGGTAAGTAAGTAATGGTGTTGAATACTATCGGTAAGCACTTATCGGGTATGTTTTTAGTGAACAACCCCTTAGTTTAAATCTAAGATAAAACTTATTATCTTAATGAACTACAATATTTGATTTGGTTTTAAATACAAATCATGAAATTCTTATAAATCATGATCAACTCTTATATTAGATGGTGAATTATTGTTTGACAAAAAGAAATAATATGAGAATCGTAATATGGGATTTGGATCATTGATTACCTTTAGTCTCAAATTCACCTATGAATCTCATTTGATTCGGGGATTGAGCGATGCATCTCATCCTAACGTCTATCAAAGAATGGAGATATCTTTTTACGTTTCTCATTTTACTTTTTTTACCGGAATCCAACCTTATATTAAAAAACAATCGAGATATTTATGGATAATTAACATGATTCATTAATTACGATATATATATATATATATATATATATATATATATATATATGGAAGATGAAAAGATTCATTTAGTGATCATGACTTTAGATTATAAAACAGAATCAAATAAAATTTTTAGACTAGATATACAACAAGATTGATTTGTATAACTTGGCAAAAATTACATATTTTTATTTCAAAACCTCGTTTATGTATACATGGTTAAGTTCAAATAAAAACTATTTTTTCATTGTAAATCAAGAGATGGATACTAAATTTTGATCAAAATTAAGAAAGTAATTAATGGTTAAAAAAATAAATGGTTAATTAATGCGAAAATGGAATTAATTTAATCATACCTCCACACTTTTTATTTTCTTTTTTAATTAAAAAAAATTACCCGCTTAATTTCTTAACTAAATTATCTTAAAAATAATTATTTATTCAATTAGACAAATTATATCAAACAAAACAAGTATTTCATTCTCTTTGATTTGACAATCATCTCGATATAATTTTTTAACCGTTTTTTTTACTTGAAATGATATATTTATGTATATTCACGTTAAATATTTATGCACGTTTACATTTATACAATAACTCTTTAATACTCATATATCAATGTGATATTTATCAATAATATACAACTCATTATAAATTCATCATGAATAGTTATGTATTTTCTCGTCTATTCAACAAATATTCAACATTCATACATCATTACGACATTCATCATTAATATACATTTTCACTACCACATTTATCATGAATATTCATATACATTCGTATATATGCAACAACTCTTCAATATTTATACATTAGTATGATATTAATCATAAATATATGTTTTCACTATAGCCTTCATCATGAATATATATATATATATATATATATATATACTGGTTGTGTACCCGCACGATGCAGTGAGGGTGAATCACAATCTGAAATGAAAAGATTGCATCAATCAAAACATCTTTTGATTTAACTGTATCAATATATAGAACGGGCATGTCATCCGGTATGCGGATAAAGTTTTCGTTCACCGCTTCTTCGTCTCCATCACCGACTCTTAATAGAAAATATGAAAACCAAGGATCAATCAGTGCTCTCATATTGAGATTTAAACGTATCATTTTAATCACCAAAAAGGTGATATCCTTAGGCTAGAATCTACAATCTGTGCTCGGGTTCCACGTCTCAAGACAGGTAAGACTTGTCTAAAAAATCACCACCCATAACCATTATATTTCCGCCGAATGGGAGTGTCACCCCTATGATATCTTGCATTGTTCGTTCGAGCGTCTTCATCGCCTGCCTCTTTACCATCGATGCTTCGTCCCAAATGATTACTTTTGCATCCCGAATCAATTGAGCAACCCCTCTTTGTTTTTTTTATGTTACACATTGAGTTATTATCAAGGTTGAGAGGAATCTTGAATCGAGAGTGAGTTGCTGTCCCTCCTAGCATATTATTGGTGGCAACACCTGAAGAAGCAGTTACAATAAATCACAGTGGTCACCTCATAACTTCTGAACATCTCCTAGCTCACAATAAGTCAACATCGTTGCAAATAACCTCCTAAGAGCATTGTGAAACTGAAATAATGAGGCCTCTGCAAGACATTGGGATAAGTTATCATCATTCTTTATTAACCCTCTTCCAAGAGATGCTTTACGAAAAGTAGGGTGTAGTAAGCCATTGAGTGTATAGATCTTTAAAGCTTGTAGGCCCAATAATATGACAAAAGTAGGCGTAGGTAGATTTGCTCTCCTTTAGCTGGATTAGCAAAAACCAAATGCCCTTTCATTGGTCCTCGTTTTCTATGTGTAGTGTTTCGGAAAAACTTATACATAAATTGTCTTGTGTCCTCATCTGTTTTATTTCTACAAAACATGCGGTCAACATTTTTTCGTTTATCTCTTTCTCTATCAACAATACATGTCATTACATCATCGTCTCTAAATCTAACCATCTATTTGTTACGGAGATGGAGTTGCAATGCCATCACATAAGAGTGCATTTGAGAAAGTGCGAAGCTAAAATTTTTCAATATTGCCTCGGGTGGGGAGACATAGCATGCATCTTGAAACTTTCTAATTTCATTAATAACGGCCCTTTCTTCCTCTGAATTGATATGAACAACTTGTTTGTTGTGACCCTTATAAACATACTTAAATATATACTTTGTGACAACCGGTTATAAAGTTCAGGGTTGTTTTTAATCGATGGTTGTAAGTTGAGAGGTTAAATTTGATTATGTGTTTAAATTCTTTTTTTAAAAGAACTACCACCGCCTCATTTTTTTTAATTGCTTATTATATGAGAGAATCCTATTATCTCATTAGTATGGTGGGTCTTGAATTAAAAAGCAAATAAGCTTTATGTGTGTTTCATTAAGCCGAGAACTAAAGCAGTCGAAGAAAGAAAGGAAGAATTTGATTTTTGTGATTTCATTTCTTGAATTTGTTGATGTCCATCTTTATATCCTCATCTCTATGAATTATAAGGTGAGTTTATTTTACAAGTTTTTCTTCTTATTTTGTTGGATTAAATCGTATGGTTCTAGACTTGGGAGTTTTGAAATTGAGTTTATGCTAATATTAGTATAATTTTAGTATTTTGATATGCTAATATCAAAAGATTGGAATAAGGGTGGCATAATCAGGAGAAGTGTATTTTGGTTATAAGGGTGACATAATTAGGAGAGATGTATTTTTGGATATAAGGGTGGCATAATCTGGAGAGGTATATCTTGGATATAAAGATGTCATAATCAGGAGAGGTGTATTATGGTTATAAGGGTGGCAAAATCAAATGAATATGAAAACTGGGTTTTTATCAAGTTGATGCATTGTTACCACATCCTTATGATGCGATAACTATGAGTTATCGCATCTGTGTGATGCGATAACTTGGGTTATCGTATCTTATTGATACAATGACTAGTGTTATCGCATCCTTGTGATACGAGAAGTTGTGTTTGTGGCATCTTTGTGATGCGACAAGTTGAGTTATTGCACCAGTGTGATGCTACAAGTTGGGTTTATCACACTTAATGCAATGTGATGAGATGGGTTCTCGCACCAGTGTGTTGCGAGGAAATGGGGTTGTCTCACCCAATGTGATGCGAGAAAACCATACTATTATCTATGTATGTTGATCCTCTCTCTCATTGATTTGATGATGATCCGTTTTAACCTATCAAAATATAGTATTTTTGTTATTCAGTTTAGTGATCACTAAACGTTTATTGTAATTCGTTCAGAGACTTTTATACTTCAAAAAACAAAACTTATACCACAGATCCTTCAGCGATAACGAAGATAGAAGACGAACATTAGAGATCAGCAAGTTCGTGCCTGAAGTGATATTCAGTGATTACAAGCTTGTCTACATATGTGTGAAGACTGTGCAAGTTTCAGCGAATACTGAATAGACCTTTCAGCGTCATTCTAGTATTCAGCGATCAAATGAAACCTACCAAGCACAATTGTTTTTGTCTTGTCCTCTCTCATACAAAGGACAAACCCATACTTTTCTAGAGTATAGTATAGTACGGAGCCACTCCGTTGGCTCTATAATGCTTACCTACTTTATGAAAGAAGACTGCTCATATACAACCAAAAGGACTATTTACCATAGCAAAGGACAAACTTTCCTCCAAAAGCTTGACACGTGCTTTGTACCTTCTGAATTGCATTTGTGCAATGGGTATAAATAGTTGCATGCTGTCTTCTCAGTTATTACTTCTTCCTTACTACTAACTTACCCAAGAAGTCACTTCTCTTAGTACTCTCTGCCTAAGAGAAAGAACCACTTTGAACAAAAGTGGAGAGCACTTTTATTATTATATTTATTTCTAGTAGCAAATTCTTCTCTTTGATATTTGTAATTGTATGTATCTTAGATTGTTTAGATAAGTTCATTACCTTATCTCTTCTACAAACAATCTGTAAAATTTGTATTGATCTTCTTTATCAATATTGTAACAACCCACATATTCCATGTACAAATAATTCACATTTTGATACTTATAACACCAAATGTAACATTGTTTATAAAATACAGATAAACAAAAACTTTCTTAAAATACATTTTGAATAACTAAATGTCATTCATTCTAAACTTTTCCCTTGCCTTTATCTTGCGAGGTATGATGACCTGCAAAACAGGTTAGTCCAACAACTGAGCGTTAGACCAAAAGGTCTAGTGAGTGTATAAATCCCAAACAAACAACATGTTTTCTAAATAATCAGTTCAGAATCAAACCTGTTCTTGATACATAAACTTATTTATGTCTCTCGCGGTTACACCGCCATTTCGTATTTCTCGCGGTTACACCGCCATT
Source organism: Cynara cardunculus var. scolymus (assembly GCF_001531365.2). Lineage (NCBI taxonomy): Eukaryota > Viridiplantae > Streptophyta > Magnoliopsida > Asterales > Asteraceae > Cynara > Cynara cardunculus. Next base: position 47,012 of record NW_020201736.1, read on the forward strand.
TCATATATCTCGCGGTTACACCGCCATTTCGTCTCTCTCGCGGTTACACCGCCATTTCGTATCTCTCGCGGTTACACCGCCATTACATCTCTCTCGCGGTTACACCGCCATTACATCTCTCTCGCGGTTACACCTCCATTTCATCTCTCTCGCGGTTACACCGCCATTTCATCTCTCTCGCGGTTACACCGCCATTACATCTCTCTCGCGGTTACACCGCCATTTCATCTCNATTTCATCTCTCTCGCGGTTACACCGCCATTACATCTCTCTCGCGGTTACACCGCCATTTCATCTCTCTCGCGGTTACACCGCCATTACATCTCTCTCGTAGTTACCCCGCCATTTCATCTCTCTCGCGGTTACACCGCCATTACATCTCTCTCTCGGTTACACCGCCATTACATCTCAAAGATATTTCAACACATTAACCGGATTTGAAGTCCGGTCAACCTTGTCCAGATATGAAATCCGGACGAATACTTAGAATATTTAAGGTAAGCCGATCACGCCTTAAGCGATTTATAATCCAGATTAAACTGTCCGGATATCAATCCGGTCATCATTTATTCTTTGAGCGGTTTAGTTTTAATCCGCTCACCTCTTGAGCGATTTAAAGTTAATCCGGTCACCTCTTGACCGATTTAGGGTTGAGTCCGGAAAATACTTGAGCGGTTTATAATCCGGATGGTACTGTCCGGATATAAATACGGTCATCACTTAGACGATTTAAGGAAAAATCCGCATAATATGAAATATAAATCATAATAAACAGTTCCAATAACTACTGAATTGTAAGCAAACAATTTATACTCAAAGCTTTAATACACTCACCTTATATTGCTGATTGGATTCAAGTCTGTGATTCTCCTTCAGTCTTTTCTCTTAAATTGCACAATTCACAAAGAAAACTTTTCTAATGAAGTAAATATGAAAATCCTCTACATCTTTCCCTCTTACTATTTATAGTAAGAGGATACATTAGTAAGGCGGTACACACACACACACATAGCCGACTTGCCTTTTTCCCATAATTATGTTTACTTTAAATAAAAACAATTATACATACACACATTCTTATATATATATATATATATATATAAATATAATCCAAAAAAAGTCTTAAATCAAATCTCAAACATGAATATTACAATATTCCCTCCTTAAAAGAATTTCGTCCCGAAATTCTATTTAAGCAAAAAGGTAGGGATACCTCATTCGCATTTCAGACTCCGATTCCCATGTGGCATCTGGTCCTTTGTGATAACGCCACTGAACTTTTACTAACCCAACTTCTTTGTTTCGTAGTTTCTTCACCTTGTAGTCAGTAATCTGTTCAGGGGTTTCTTCATAGCATAACTTTTCATTTACCTTAATTTTATGTAATGGTACTGCCACATCTGGACTTATTAGACACTTCCTCAAATTCAACACATGAAACGTGTCATGGATTCCACTTAATTCCAAAGGAAGTTCTAATTTGTAGGCCACTTCCCCAACCCTTCCAATAATAGTGAATGGTCCAATATATCTTGGACTTAATTTTCCTCTTTTTCCAAAACGTACCACTCCTTTCCAAGGTGATACCTTTAACATCACTCTATCACCTTCTTGGAATTCAACCGGCTTCCGACGTTTATCTGCATAACTTCTTTGTCTATCTTGTGCCATTTTCATCCGTTCCCATATTACTCCAATTTTATCTACAGTTTGTTGAACTAACTCAGGCCCAGCTAACTGTTTTTCACCTATTTCATTCCAACATAAAGGAGTTCTACATTTTCGTCCATACAGAACCTCAAAAGGTGCTGCCTGAATACTTGAATGGTAGCTATTGTTGTACGCAAATTCCACCAAAGCCAAATGACTATCCCATGATCCTTCGAAATCAATGACACATGCTCTYAACATATCTTCTAAAGTYTGRATAGTTCATTCACTTTGTCCATCAGTCTRAGGGTGATAAGYTGTACTTARCTTAATTTGCGAACYCATTTCTCTTTGAAAGCTCTTCCAAAATATAGAAGTGAAACGACTATCTCTATCAGAAACAATTGATAGAGGAACACCATGTCGTGTTACTACCTCATCAATGTATAATTTTGCTAATCTCTCCATCGAATATGACTCTTTCATAGGTAAGAAATGTGCAGATTTAGATAAYCGATCTACTATCACCCATATAGCATCATACCCTTTCGATGTTCTCGRCAACTTGGTTATGAAATCCATAGTGATATGATCCCACTTCCAAACCGGAATTTCTAGAGATTGCAACTTACCATAAGGACGCTGGTGTTCAATCTTTACCTGAAGACATGTCAGGCATTGCTCAACATGTTTAGCAATATCTTTCTTCATACCTGGCCACCAATAGTGTTGTTTCAAATCCCGATACATTTTATTTGTACCTAGATGTATTGCAAAATGTGACTTATGAGCCTCACCCAATATACGTTTTCTGAGATTACCATAGCATGGTACCTAAATTCTGTTTTGGAATTTCCAAAATTCTTTGTCATCTATCACCAAATCAGATATTAATCCACCCACTCTTTCCTGTTTGATCTTATCATCCTTCATTGCCTCATGTTGAAATTCTCGTAACTCTTCGTGAATATTGGGTAATAACTCAACTTGTAAAGCTATAGCTTTGATAGTTCCACTTTTCTCTTGTCGACTTAACGCATCGGCCATTACGTTTGCTTTTCCTGGATGATACAAAATTTCACAATCATAATCACTTACCAATTCTAATCATCTTCTCTGGCGCATATTCAGATCCTTCTGATGAAATAAATGTTGCAAGCTCTTATGATATGTGAAGATTTGGCATTTCGTTCCATACAAATAATGCCTCCATATCTTCAAAGCAAACACTACTGCCGCCAATTCCATATCATGAGTAGGATACTGCCTTTCATGATCTTTTAACTATCTAGAAACATAAGCTATTACCTTTCCACGTTGCATTAGTACACAACCCAAACCCATCTTTGACGCGTCACTATAAACTACAAAATCTTCCATTCCATGTGGTAAAGATAGAATTGGTGCACTGCATAACTTATCCTTCAATATCTGAAAAGCTTGAGCTTGTGCTTCATCCCACTCATATTTCACATTCTTCTTGGTCAACTTCGTTAATGGAGTAGCTATACGAGAAAAATCATGTATAAACTTACGATAATACCCAGCTAATCCAAGAAAACTTCTGACTTCAGTTGGAGTCTGTTAGCTCTCATTTCACTTAATGTAAAAGTATGGAAAAAGTAAATACTGCAAGTGTTGACAAAAGAGGTTTCACCACAGAAGACCATAGAGGACCAACTACAAAAGATGTTCTATCGTACAAGTGAAGTGTGACAGAACCTCTGTTGTCTATCACAAAGGTTCTGGAAACTGGTCCTCTGTAATCAAATGCTCTCAAGTCACATCCAGCAGAGCCTCTGGGATGGCTCACAGAGGGTCTGCAGTTTTATCTTCTGTG
>NW_020201737.1:0-14223 GCF_001531365.2 Cynara cardunculus var. scolymus
TTTATTTCCAATGGTGCTAACTATGTCCGGGACCCTTAACATGCAATAAAACAGTTTAAGTCTAGGTATCATGCTGTTAAAATACCTAAATCCCTTAAACTCAGGCTCTGATATCATTCTGTAACGCCCCAACCCACATATTGCATGTAACACATATTTCATACTAAAGAAATACATATTCATATACATCTGGGTCCCTTAGTACAAGAATAGTATCATGACCAAATACAAGGTCCAAAAATTTGAAATACATAACTTGTACTAATCAACAAAACTATTTATCAAAAGCAACTTCTTATCCAAAATGCATGTAAGAAAAGCATTACATCTTTTCTTTTCCCTTACTTTCTGTACCTCCTGCAATACATATTTAAAATCACAAAAACGAGGGTTAGACTAAAGAGTCTAGTGAGTTACCCTAATCATGTAATTGCAGGGTGAAGGATCACCAAAACCTTTATAAAACAACTATTCACATATATCACAAATATATGAATACACAAGAAGGTAATATCAAATCCTTTTCAACTTTCAAGCTAACCACGTAGCTATATAAATTCCATACCTTTGAACCAATCGGGTTCCCTTTAATATCATTTTAAACCTTTTCTTTATCAAATGAGGTTTAAACAAAGATTCAGGCCAAACCTGACGTTTCCTTCTCAATAACATCCAGACTATGATTTCCAATAAGAACCTTGATCCTAAATCTTTAAATCACAAAGAAATAAAAATTTCAAACCACGGTAGTCTTAAGGGATATAATAGAAAGTGTTATATAATATCGCACACAGACAATGCCATCCTTATATCAAATGGACACCTCTCCTTGATATGCCACCCTTATATCAAATGGACACCTCTCCTTGATATGCCAYCCTTATATCAAATGGACACCTCTCCTTGATATGCCACCCTTATCACTTCTTCAAAATATTTATAAAATAATTCCGAATAGACCTCAATCATTGGAATTGTTATCAGTCTGAAAACATTTATATCAAAACTTTATTTTAATAAAATAATAATTTCTTTCAAAAACACCAAACATCATCACAAATCCGGTCAACAATCATCCGGTCAACAATCATCCGGTTTAAAACACTTAGACTAAAGTCCACTTTATCCGGACATCTAATCCGGTCAACACATCACATAATCTTTGAACGGTTTACACTTAGAACAAATTCACATTTTGTACGGATAACAAATCCGAACAACAATCCRTTCAAGACTCGTCCGGTTTAAGACTAAACCGCTCACCACATGGTYGTATTCCTACTTCTCAGTTTAAAATCATAAATAATACTATCATTTATAAACCGCTCAACATTCACCCGGTTTACCAACTCCGGACAACAAACCGCTCATGGCTTGCCCGGTTTAAGCTAGTCCGGTCAATAAGCTGCTTAAGGTTTATCCGGTTTAAGAACAATCCGGTCAATAAACCGCCTAAGGCTTGTCCGGTTTAAATGCTTATCCGTTCACTCTTTGTCCGGATAAACACTTAGACATAATWATCATGGTTTCTTTTCAAATATGAACAATACGAAGCATGCAATTGAAACCAGTAGAATCATTATGCAAAAAGGTTTAGAAACCACTCACCTTATAAAGCTTTTGACACCAAGATGCTAGAAATCGATCCCTTTTTAAACTAGACACTTGAAATCACCTCCCTTTTTGCAAACCGGGCAACACTTCTTTAAATGCTCTCAACTTACTCAAAATAGGAGGAAAGTAAATGAGGAGACAAAGCCCCTTTTTATACCTTCCAAAGATGGAAAGGTCGGCTTAGAACCGCCTTCCATACCCCTTCCCCTCATGCATGAATCATGCATACACATACATACATCCATGCATATAATAATCATATATATATATATATTCACACAATATATATATATATATATATATATTCAATTAATTCACAAATTCTCATACCGACATGTATCAATTATCATGCTATCACATATTTATTAAATCAGATAATCACGTATTAAATATCTTGGGTAATAACCAGGATCTGGTTATCACATAACTTTATTCTCTTGATTTTGATCAGGGTGATATTGCTTTGCCTTGTTTTTTAAATGACATCTGCATCATGTAATTCATTTCATTTTTGTGCCTAATTCCTTTAGTTGTACAACATCCCATGCATTGTTTCAATCCAGATACATATATACTTCAAGAAAATTGATCTAAAGATCACCATCTTCACCCTCACTTATATGCATGCTAAAGGAATATTTACTAATCAAATTTTATTAAATATCAAGATAATTTTGTGCTAAACAAAGCACAACCAGTCTAGTCTTTTGTAACATTCCAACTTCCACATTTGCATATAAATATGTACTTCATATAAAACAAATACAATTTATACGACACTGGTCCCACTAGTACAAGAAACTTATATTACAAAATTTACAACTCAAAAATTCCAAAAGAATGTTCTTGTACAATAACATGCATAACAACATGCATCTTCAAAATACATCAATCAACAAGTTGATTCTCAAAATAGCAGATGAGCATATAAGGGAAATATTCACATCTTTCCCTTCCCCTTATTATCTCAGGACCCAGCTGGACCTGCAATGCATATTTAAAACACAAAATGAGGGTTAGACGAGGAGGTCTAGTGAGATAATCCTTGTTTTGAAATTACAGGGTGAAAATCACCAAAACCTGTTTAAAATTCACATTTAAATATCCAACCACTTTAAATCAAATATAACTTCAGTAAAACAAAACTGCAAGTTATAAAATGATCTTACCATATTAGAAGAAATATCAGTCGGGTTCTCACAAACACCAGGAGTACAATTCTTAAGGCTCACAAGTCACAACTAATCAGAGCTTATGGTCTCAACCTCCATAATCATATGAAAGAATACAATAAATACAACCACCAGAGTTCTTGGTTGTTATCAAAAACTTTTAAGATACAATCAGATATAAACTTACATAAGAACTGATTAAATAATAACCAACGACCCTCCGGGTTTTATTTCAAACTACTACTCATTGAAATACTCAAAATATGATAACTCAAAATCATTTGAAAATATGGGCAATTAATGCCTCCGGCTGTATGCCATTTCCCCCTTCTCAATGACATCGTTGTTATCATTTCAGTAAGAGCAATATTCCTAAGTCTTCATGTCATAAAGAAATGTTGACTCAGAATTATCGCATCTTATAGATGTGACAATAAGAGCTATAATAGTAACCACACACACAATTGCCACCCTTATCCAAATGTATACCTCTCCTTGATATTCCACCCTTATTTTGTGGTACACCTCTCCTTGATATGTCACCCTTATTTTCATCTCAAATCTACAGATAAATTTGTAGTTTTAGCTGATAATGGCTTAAAAAAGTTTCACATTAGAAACTTTAATCTCAAGAACTCTCAAGTTCTTAAATCCACTTTTCAATCTCAACTCAATATTTTCTTTCAAACACAATTTCTCATCTCATTAGCTTTAAAAGAAACAATAGTATCTTTCCTCAATTTATTAACCACATCTGAAAGATATAAAAATACCCTTTCTCAACATAAAACAGTTTAAAACTGTTAAACAATATTTGTGAAAACAACTGCTCTTATTTCACAAGTTTTGGACGATAATTGCCCCTCATCGGCCAACACTATGGCCGATGACCCTTCCTCATTGGAAAGCATTATCCAACCTGGACAACACTTGAAAATGGTAAAAATACTCACTAGTCACACCCTGTCCGGTAACAGTCCTCACCGGTCAACACACTGTCCGGATATGTTCTCTTTGGACAACACTATGTCTGGTAACCAACCTCACCGGTCAACACTCTGTCCAGTTAACTATCTCACCGGTCAACACTTTGCAATATAAATATTAATACCGGCTAAGACTTTGTCCGATGAGCATCCTCACCGAACAAGGCATGCACGATAACGACTCCAATCCGGTCAATACTTAAGTCTCAATATTAAATCGTTCAACATTTGGGTGATGAGGTGCCCAATCCAGACAACTCTATGTCCAGTAAAGGGTCTTCAACGGACAAGACTGTGTGCAATAAAGTCCTCATCAGACGATGAGTTAAAATACTAACATTTACACTGATCAAGACATGTCCAATAAAGGACTATTATTGGACAATACTGTGTCTGATAATAAGTCTCATCGGATCATGCATTTTTGTAAGAACATATTCACATATTCAATTGTAACACCAACAGATTCTTAAAACCATTGAAACCAATATTCATAATCAACTTCAAAGTTTGAATTGTAGTAAAACTCACCTTATGCAGATTTTGAAATTGAAAACAGAAAACAAGAAATAAGCTATCAAATTGATCCCAACTCCAGCTTCTATGTTTTGGCAAGGAATTTCACACAGATCTCTCTCTTTCAAGCTTTCCAAAAATAGCAGAAAGGTTTTCTTTCTAAAATATTTCCATTTTTATACCTTCCTTATGAGGAAGGCGGTTTGGGGTAAAGAATAATAAAAATCTTTTCTTTCTTTATAACCCATGCACATATACATGCACATACCTTCATATAATCATAGATGTATAAATATAAAATCCATGCACACCCATATGCATACAAATAGTGCATAAATATTTTCACATATATAAATCCACATGATCAGTTATTGTAATTAATCACATATTCACATAACCACATAGTCAAGTGATCACATAGCAATTACCTCTACTGCAACTTGCTTTTTGTTTTCTTCTGTCCATAGGTCAGGAGTTTTGACTATTTGCCTTTCTGATCCGATGATTTTGTCAGTTTTACCCATATCATTAGGAAGAAGGGTGGTAGGAACATATGGACCATTTTTGAGAACATGAAAGATTTGGTTGTCAACTCCTTCAAAAAAGAGTGTCATCTGATTTTTCCAAAGAGAAAACTTATCTTTTTAGAAATGAGGAGATTTGAATAGAGAGTCATTGTCATTGGTTGCGGAAGTCATTCTAGATCTTGTTTATGAGACTAAACAAACCTCTTTGATAAGACTTGTTGGTTGTGGAAAGTAATGACTTACACTTGATATGTTTGTAGAAAGAGGGGTTAAATACAAACACAAAAGAATTTCACTTCTTAATTCTATATTTTGTATTAAAACAAAGAATTACAAATTTGTTACAAAAACTAGAAAGGTAAGACTTGCGATCTTAAATAATCTTTTTGGTGACAAATTTTCTAACATTGAAAGAGTGAGAGAAGAATGTAGTCTTTCAAATCTGAAGGACTAAAATAGTTCTTCAGATGTTCATGCCGATTTTGCCTAAGAAACTATCACATAGAAATTCTATCAATAGGGTGAGTAGCAATGTAAGACAAGGGTGCCCTTTTATAGCCACCATTGCATTAAATGCTACTATCCAAGTTTAACATGTATCTGCGGCCGGTATGTTGATCCATGCATGATTGTACTATTTTCAGCCTTTATGGTTGATGCAGACACTTGTTACCATATCCATCCTTTTGTATGCAGAAGGAACAATAACGGAAACATGACACTAACAAAATAGTGTTTAGAACTTATTTTTGGTTGACATGCTGAGCATGTTCCCATACTAGGATGAGTATTAGAGGTGTTGGTGAGCCAAACTTGCTAGATAAGTTTGCACTTCAAAATCCGGATTGCGAGTAGTAGTATTTGTGAGACTACTATTTGACTTTATCTTTTATTGACCTTTTTTTGTCTAGATGACAAACAAATCCTCTTTGTTGATGATGTTGACCTCACTTCAACTAGCCTTCGACTTTGTTGAAGGCTTTCCATTCTTGGATCAATTCAGATAGTTACAAGACTTTTGCAAGTAAAAATCCTATCTTTTCTATTTCGAAATATAATCAATACATTGGATTCCAACTATAGAATATTTATGAAGTAGATTAATCAGATTCTAAATAAATTAGTATGAAGTGTGGGTTCTTGAAACTGAAGATGGAATGATCTTAAAGGATAGGTCAACCGAATTCTTCAAATCGGATGGAGAATAATCAAACCAAATATTTGATCTTCCAATTTGATCTAAGTTATGGATCCAATGATTGATCAACATCCGAAGCCTTAATCCTTCCAAGTTACTAAGGTTCAGATGTAAATCCTTTTGAGTTATATCAATGGATGTTGTTCGTTGGATATATTCATTGCAAGACAAGTATTAAAAATTTCTTTCTAAGTGTTTAATCGGATGCTAAATGTATTATATTTATAAATTGGATGGTTGAGACCAAATAGCAAGATCACAAAATCAGACTTCATAGAACTCCTCGGCAGACTTCACATATGAAAATCCAAATAGAAAGTCTCACATTTTTCTTTTTCTTTATCTTATAAACATTGCTGCTTTGAAATGCTTACTTTTTAAAACAAAATAAGAGTTAGACCATACAATCTAGTGAGGAAGACCCTTCAGTGAAACCATCTAGTAAAAATCATTTAATGTAATACATTTAAATCAGTAAGTCATAAAGTAGGCCCGCAAGCACTATATCCCTCCCAGGAAACTAGTCACAACAGTCGCTTTTCTAAAACAATGCACACCTGAAGACCGCAATCAGTATCGGTAGTGGCCCACCACACGATAGACATTCGTGGGCTAAATTTTATATATCCCCCCTGCACGACCATTAAAGTCTGAAATGCATATGACCTTTTATTGTGTAAGTCCGTTTGACCTAAGAATCAATTATCAAACCACATGTGTTAATATCCAACATATAACAATATCGTATCGCAGTTAACGGTAAATCCAAACATACCAATAAGGTATAACTTTGAAATAGTAATCATTTGATAATATATGCATTTCAGTTTGAAAAGGTTATAAAAAACTTATTGATACGATAAACGAAGATATAAACTTTAATCGAAACAAGAAATCACAATCAAACACTTGATTCTAAATAAGGGAAACATAGATCACAATCTAAGAAGATATATCCAACCTTATCCCTAAACAAGCTCTATGGTATCTACACGATACCCTGAGAAACCCTAAAGCAACAGGAAGCAAAAGTCAAGAAATCACACCACGGTGACATATGTGACTTGCCACGTGATCAAAGTCACGACTATGGTCGCACAAGTCATTGGATAGTACATATTCAACCTCTACATCCCTGTTCAAACCATAATTTCACTAAACCTTAAGAGTACTTATAAACTTACCACAATCACAAAATAAACCAACTTTTGATCCCAAAATAACACAAAGGAAAAAGTCTATAAATCGAATCACATAAGGTTACGCGACCTTAGTTGCGAGACTCACTGGAGTCAACAACCCCTATTTTCGACTGATTTAACTTGCAACAAACTTGAACTGAGTATCTACCTAGATTAAGATCCAATCTCACAATACATGAGAAAAACTTCATCTAACCACTTTTTGGAACCAAAAATAATTATCAATCCAAGGATTAATCTTTATAGGTTCCAATAACTAAGATCTTAAACTTAACCCAAAATGAAGAAAACTTAAATTCAAAGCATATGATGGTAAACATCAGACCAAATATACTACAGAAACAAGGAAAACCACCAAATCAACATCATGACTTGGTTTTAAAAGATCAATAGCAACTAAACCACAACCTACTTTTTAAGAAATAAACCCCCTGGAATGGGCAAATGACAAAATCTACTTCTGGACTTCTATAATAACAACTCGGCTATCAAAATTTGGTTGAAAATTTGTTGGATATTTGATATAGTTTATGTATTATAATTATACTACAAATGTTCTCGCACAATGCAACGTAATACATCTCGATTATGTAGAACTCCGAACCTCTATTCATATTTGTCCTCTCAAGTTCATTTTATGATCAGTTGGTTATCTTTTATCCTAAAATTACATATATTGATATGAGTTAGATCAATTAAATCAATTTCTATGCTGCAATTTGGAAACGCATTTACCACCGTATGGTTGACCGGAGATTACTAGCAATTCCGACATATTATCATATAGAAAGAAGCGAAGGGTAGCGACTCGTCGCTAGTCTGTGAAAGAAGATTCCAGTTTCTGATCAAAACTAAATGTTATAAGATTATCATTTTCAAGTTTAATTTAAAATTTTATATTAATTTAAATATTTTAGATTTGAAATAAAAATATAACTTATTTTTGTTATGAAGTATTTTATAAAGATTATGATAGAGTATTATGTTAGGATTAATTATTGTTTAATTTAAATGTTAAATATAATTAAAATATTTTAAAATTAAAAATAAATGGATTTAATAAAAAAATATAATATATTTTATTTTATATTTCTTATGTTTATCAATTAATTATATAAATTCAACTATTGAGTTATAGTAAATTATATACATTCACCGTTAACATTAACACATGAATATCAAATAATATGGAATATACAGTGGTAATTGATGTATAAAACTATATCTAGAAAAAAATGGGAATAAAATATCAATGTGTATTTGAAATTAAAAAGAATGCTTATTTTCCATATATTTTGTTTGATCAAAATATTGATTATATTTTTGATTTAAAGTTACGTGTTTATCTTATATTTGATTATGTTCATCAGTTAGTTATATGAATTTAAAGATATAACTTCAAAAAGTTGCATTGATGCATTATTAATTTGCATTTTTGAATTTTAAGTAATTTGCATCAATATTGATGCATAGATAGTGGATTCTAAAACTTTACCTCAAATTCTTTTTACTATACTAGAAGAGTACTCACACAATACAATAAGATACATCTTCATTTTAATGTTTAGTTCTATTTTTTTGTCTCTGTTGATATATCATACGGTTTATGTGGTTTTTATAAAGATAATGTTTTTACTTTTGAATAAAAACAAATGTTAAGATATCATAAAAATTTGAAAAATATATCAATATTAATATCAAATTAACTATTTAAAAGTTCTCGTTTTTTATACAATTTCTTAATTCAGTTTTTTATTATAATTTAACTTCGGTCTAATAGTGAAGTAAATTTTTTTGGCTTAACAATATAATTTTTATAAAAATATTGATTCTGTTACAAATCAATAATTATCCTAATTATATTTTATTTAAAATGAGATGTTTATCATGTTTTTGATTATGTTTATCCACAGTTAGTTATACGAATTCAAAAATGGAGCTTTAATAAGTTGCACTAACGCACAATTTACTTGTAATCTTAAATTTTAAGTAATATGAATTAATAAACAGTACTTCATGCATAAAGAATGAATTGTAAGAGTTTTTGTCAAATAATTTATAATATAAAGTAGATAGTACACATAATTTGTTTAATTAAAGTAATAATTACATTTTAGGTATTTTAGATTTAAAATGAAGTATTTATTCTGTATTTTGATTATGTTTACCATTTTAGTTATAAATTTCAAGCATATAGCTTTAGGAAGTTGTACTCATACACCATTAACTTGTAATCTTAAATTTTAAACCAATAAGCAGTTTTGATGTATAAAAAGTGGTTTTTAAGACTTTACCTTTAATATGTAACACCCCAAGATCACATTTGCATATAAACACATATTTCCATATATCTGCAATATAATTTATACAACTGGTCCCATCACTTATAAAGACTACATTACAAAGTATCTATCAAAATTTCCACAAAATTTGTATACAACATTTGAATACATAACAAGTATTCTGATACAAAAGAAGAATATGCTAACCCAAAATCTCATGCAAGCTTATTTATAATACTTCACAATGTTCCCTTCTCTTTATCCTCTGATTGAGCACGACTTGTAATGACATTTTCAAAATAAAAAATGAGGGTTAGACCTTGAGGTCTAGTAAGAAGTCCCTTTGATGCAAATCCAGGGTGAATTATCACCGAATCATGTTTATGAACTCATTTTTGTAATAATAATTATTTTTGATATAACGAACCTCATTTATCGCATCAATATAGTCAAATAACTTGATAAACACATTCTGAGTAAACTTATCGCATCATATTAGGCATGGCAACGGGGCGGGGATGGGGCGGGTTTTGTAATCCCCGGCCCCGACCCCTGTTTGTAGTAATGTCCCCCGGCCCCGGTCCCTAATCCCCGTACCCGGTCAAATCTTTAGCAATACCCGGTCAAAACACGGTAAAACCCCGGTCAATCTTCGGTCAAACCCCGTAAATAGTATCCTTTAGTTTGATTATACCGGAGATCCCCGGACCTGTCCCCATCCCCGGTTTGATTAACATCCCCCATCCCCAACCCCGTCCCCGGTTTGATTAACATCCCCCCGTCCCCGGTTTGAGTCTACCGGGGATCCCCGGCCCCGGCCCCGGGACCTGTTTTAGCAGGGAATCCCCATCCCCGTTCGTGTCGGGTGAACCGGGTTCCCCACCGGGTCGGGGCAAATCACCATCCCTACATCATATAGATGATTATATAATCTTCTCGCATCACATGTGTGAGACAACCCCATTTTCTCGCAACATATAGGTGCGATAAACCAATCTTGTCGCAACATTAACATGCGATAACCCAACTTGCCGCATCACAAAGATGCGATAAAATCACTCCTCGCATCCTATTGATGCGATAACGATGCGATAACTCTAAATTATCGCATCACACAGATGCGACAACTTTAAGTCATCGCATCATAAGGATGCAATAACAATGAATGTTTGATCAAAACCCAGATTTTATAACTCATGATTTTGTCACCTTTATTTTGGTATACATATTTCCTTGATATGTCACACTTATCCTAGTATACACCTCTCCTTGATATGTCACTTTTATAACCAAAATACACCTTTTCTTGATATGCCACCCATATTCTCACACATGATATAAACATATCAAAATCTCACAATTATGCCAAATATGACATCAAAACAGTTTTATAACAATAGTTCACACAAAGAACCATACAGTTTTACATCCCATTTCCAAATTAAGAAAGTTTGTAAATTAAACTCATCTTATGATTCACGTAGATGATATGAAGATGAAATAGCGACAAGTATCCAAACAAGGATTCCCAGAACTCAACTTTCTCTTTCGTTTCTGTTTTAATCGTACCAAAGGATACACACACAAAAACCTTCTTTTTACCAACTTTTTAATAATACTCTTGAGATATTAAAAATATATAATATTAAAGCCAACTAAACCATTGAGGTGGTAATGGGTTTGCTTTTAAAATTATTGAAGCAAATAAGCATCTTAAACCCCTCAACTTACCCATACTTTTCAAAAAACCACCCTAGACTTTACCATTGAATATCCGGTTATCACAAAATACTTTATAATATATTAGAAATATATAATAAATATTGAAATTAAATGTACTATTTTATGTTTAAAAATTAAAATTTTTGATTCTTAATTTTGGTTAAATTATAGAAAATTTGTTGGTGGTGCTGAAATAATTGTTTTCATGTCTCTTGATTTTCTTTGTCATGATCTATCAGGTTTTTTTTTTTAAATTTTCTTAGATCTTCACTTACGTCATTTTTTATATGTTTACATAAATAAATGATATAATGTCTTGATGTACAATCATTTTCGATTATTGTTTTGAATATAAAACTCAAGATTTGATTCTGGGTAGTAACATGTTTTTGTTGTGTTTCTTCCATTACATGGTTTTGCTTTTCAATTAATAGAGTTTGGTATATTCTTTAGTAATCAATGAATTCTTTCTTTCTCAATCAATTTATGCACAACTATATTCGTACCCTTTGACATTTATTAATTTTTTTTATGTATACGTATATTCATTAAATTCTAAAAAAATATAAACTCATTGTTTTGGAATCATAACAAGGGAAATTAGTAGAAATAACAAAATACTTCAAGAATCATGTCATCAGATACATAGATGTAACAAAGAATATGTTGTCTTTTTTGATCACCTATTTTAAGTGTGCAATACACATACAATTTACCATACCGATTGAAACCATTTTTAGACATGTACAACCTATGCAACACATTCCCGCGCTTTTGGAACGTTTTGAGCCATCTTCACGTGTTTGGAACCTTCTATGTCATCCCACTCCTTTTGTAAAACTTGTCCATCCATCCCAATCACATGCGCGCACACACACATACAGACACAAATACATATCATAAAGTAGCTAAATTATATATGGGGTTTGAAAAATATACATTATGCTATAATTTTTTTCCCATAAAACACAAGTCTTATATGGTAACAAAGATCATTTCAACAACTTTCATTGACATCCGAAGCATCAAATGGTACCACAGTGATTGATAATAGCATGACAACAACTAGCCTCCTTAATAGTCGTCTACATGGTGGAAATACACCCTCGTTTTTTTTTTCTAGTCATGATGGTCGACCAATATCAATAAGACAAATATAACGATCATTAAAAGCTGTTAGAACAGTTGAATAATCTTGATTGTTATATATTTGTTAACAAAAAAAAAATAAGTCAATTAAAAATTAATGTATGCTTTTTAAAAAAGAATAGATATTCATAATGACTTTTTCTCCATTCTCCTAAAAGATGGTTTGACATGTTGGTCATTGACAAACATGCCCATCTATTTATACCCCTTGGCTAAGAGAGGAAATGGCATAAAGGACCATCCACCAATACCATACAACCATCAATACTTTTCTTTTAGGGTCCCCCTTATCTTGAACAACTTAACCCTATTTATTGCTACTACGGAAAAGAATGAATGGTCATAAAATACATGGGATGTCTCTTTCTTGTTACTTTCTATTTATAGTGGAGATGTGGAGAAGAAAAATAACAAACACAAACAACCAAGGAAAAATAAACTTATTTATAATTTTTTATGATAATTTTAATTGTTTTGAATAAATCAAATCAAATAAATTCGATATATTTTATTAGGAAGTATGGTCCTGGAATAAAATGTGTGTACACCATTCTTTCATCTCAAAAAACAGAAACGTTATTTTCAAATAGATGTCTGATCTACGAAAAGATTTTTATAATATAGCTAAAAACCAAATATTCCGTTTATAAAAATCTTGATTAAAAATATGTTGATGGTTACACAAAACATTTTTTTTCCAGTTTGATCGATATATAATTTCATCCGTCAAAATGTTAGATATTTTTTATTGTATATGCTTTAAGTTCATAAATAATTACATTTTGTTTTATTCATAGATTTTGAATTTATTTATTTGATGACAACCACTTCAAATTATCAAAAAAATAAACATGCTATCGCAATTAAATTCTTTTGAGATTAAAATGAGGACGATAATCAAATAATAACTATAAAAATATTACGAATTTATGAGAATAAATATAAAAACATGTTTTTCATCAAAAACTATGACTTAAAAATATTATATTTGTAAATAGTTAGAAGTAATAAATGAAACATGCTTCATCGCGAAAACATATATGCAATTTGAAATGTGGAATATTGATGAGTTCAATAAATAATCGTTTTACAAAATCAAATCGACATGTTAAAAGAATAACCTTAAATAATTTAATTCAATCAAATTTTAGTGAGTACTTCCTCTTTCTTTTATCAATGAATTCTTACTTCAACGTTTTTAAAACTAGTACATTTATTAGTAGTCGTTGTGTTTTTTTTTTTTTTTTGAGCACTCAACTTCTATTAATTTCTTTAGAGAAAGTGATATAAGAGGCTATCGAAATTTGATCAGAATTTTCAATTGTCTTCGCAAAGAAAAAATCAAATGGGGTCACTGAACTTTCCAATCAATGCACTTTACATCTACTATACAAAATTGTCAAAAATATTGTTTGGTTCACCTATTTAGAATTGGTGATAACACAATCAAGAATCCAATATACAAAGCAATCTGCTTTTTTTATTTTGATCTCAAAAATTACAACCGAAGAGGAAAATATATAGGAAAAACAAAAGCTACAAACTAGGAAACCTAAACCTAAAAAACATGAAGTAGGTAAGTAGATATGGAACGATACAACAAATTGTAGGAACAAATTAAGGAAAAGATAACAAAATCCAATACTCCCCCTCAAAATGGAGGATGTAAGTTTCTCATGTCCAACTTGCTAAGTAAAGACTCAAGTTATTATTCAATCCTCTTAAACACTTGTTTGAAGATTCCTCGTCTCAAGTAATCGTCACTTCCCTGTACCAACTTGATATTCCTTCTACTATCTGCGGTCGGTTGAAGGAATGGGTCCCTGAGCACCCAACCCCCAACACTCCTACCGAC
>NW_020201737.1:14883-24083 GCF_001531365.2 Cynara cardunculus var. scolymus
AGACCTCTCTTTGTTGAATCTCTCTCTGCCAGCGAAGGGTCCTTATGTACCCAACACTGTGCATGGTAAACTTGAGTTAGGACTTATATTTTTTGCTAAGTAAAGACTCAAGTTGTTGAGTTCCTAAAGCTTTGGTGAAGAGGCTCTATCTCTTGAGTCTCGACCCGTTCCCTAACAAAGTAACAATGCATCTCTACATGTTTAGTGTGCTCATGGAACAATAGATTATTCGCGATATGTCGAGCCGCTTGGTTATCACATAAGAGTGGTGTAGGGCCACTTTGCTCAGCTTCAAGGTTCTTTAGGAGCCAACACATCCAAATGATTTCACTAATGGTGGTTCCATGGCACAATATTTGACTTTAGCCGAGAAGCGGGAAACAACCGATTGTTTCTTTGACTTCAAAGATACTAGTCCCCCCCCCTCCGGCGCAAGAGTAAAACATAACCAGTTCATGACCTTTTTGTGAAGGGACATCCTAGCGCATTCGACATCACAATATGTGACTATATTGGTTCCTCCTTGCTTTGGAAAGAAAATACCTTGTCCTGGTGTCGCCTTTAGATATCTCAAAACCCTTGTAGCCGCATCCATGTGCTTTAGGCATGGATCAGAAATGAATTGACTTAAGACATTTACCGAGTACGTAAGGTCTGGCCTTGTGGCTTGGAGATATAGCAACCTTCCCACAAGTCTTCTGTATTTGTTAGTATCTACATGTACTTCTCCATCATCCTTCTCAAGTTTCAAGTTTTGCTCTATAGGAAAGGAGCATGGCCAGCACCCTAACATCCCACTATCTTCTAAAATGTCTAGGGTGTATTTTCTTTGGCTTAGGACAAGTCCATCCTTTGTTCTAGCCACCTCTATCCCAAGAAAGTACTTCGAAGGACCAAGGTCTTTGTTGCTAAGCCTTTTGTCAAGATATGTCTTCGTTCCTTGGATTTTGTTTTGATCATTTCCCATGACAATCACATCATCGACATATATAAGAGCAACAACAAAAAAACTTCCTTTTCTTTGTATATAAAGAGAGAGTGATCAATATGAGATTGTTTAAAACCAAGTTCGAGGAGAGTTGATGTGAATTTTTGATACCAGTTCCTCGATGCTTGTTTCAAATCATAGAGGGATTTTCTTAACCTGCAGACTTTGGTTTCTCCCCCTTTGTCGTAACCTTGTGGGATTTTCATGTAGACCTCCTCTTCCAAGTCCCCATGTAGGAAAGTGTTATTTACATCCAAATGGTGAATGATTCAGTCCTTTTTAACAACAACCTCAAGAAGGGTTCTAACAATGACCAACTACGCTACTGGAGCAAAAGTGTCATGGTAGTCGACTCCCTTCATTTGAGTGAATCATTTCGCAACGAGCCTCGCCTTGTACCTCTCTATTTTGCCGTTAGGTTTGTACTTTATTTTGTAGACCCATTTCGAGTCTATGACTCGTTTTCCATTCGGTAAGTCTTGAATGGTCCAAGTCTCGTTTTCTTGGAGTGCCTGAATCTCCTTTTTAATAGCATTTCTCCAATTTTCGTCCTACACAGCTTGATTAAAATCTTCCGTCTCATCATTAGAACTAATGGCCACTAAAAACGCTTTGTGTGAGTCCGAGAATTTATCATAAGAGACAAAGGTTGCTAAGGGATATATTGTTGAGGATTGTTGATCAGAGACGGGATGTGCATAGTGTTCCAAATGTTTGGGTCTAGACCTGCTTCTTTTCTCTCTGACTTGCTCAACATTGGTCCCCTTCACTTCATCGGTTTCATTTTGATGAGTTTCATAATTATCATCTTCAAACTCATTTGTTATGTTGACTTCTTTCATAGGATGCGACTCCCCTTGATCGGAGGGACTATTCACGGTGCTATTTTGGTTTAACTCAACCACTTTGACTAGTTCTTCGTCAATCTCATTTAGTTCGCCGTTCATATTTTCTTGGTTAATAACATGCTCTTCATCGGTGGGGATATGAGGAAATTTAAATATATCTTCTTCTTCACATTTATCTTGTTTGAGATTGGCGGCAAAAAGGAAGACGTTTTTAGCAAATTTTACATCCCTTGACACAATGATCTTATTGTGACTCGGATCATAAACTTTGTAGCCTTTCGTCCCGTGTGGATAACCTATGAAAACCCCTAGTCTCCCCCTCACCTCAAACTTATCACCCTTGGTTTTCGTGCTTCGATAGTATACCAAACACCCAAATATTCTCATATGATCGTAATTGGGTTTCTGATCAAACAACAACTCATATGGGGTTTTTCTCCAATAACTTTGAATGGTAATTTGTTGATGATATAGGTTGCTGTCAAGACACACTTGCCCCAAAACCTAACAGGACTTCCTTCAATTTTCAATGCTCGAGCTGTCTCAAGCAAATGTCTGTGTTTTCGCTTGACGACTCCATTCTGTCGTGGTGTATGTGGGCAAGTTGTTTATAAGATTATTCCTTGCTCGACATAAAAATTCATCATTTGGTTCAAAGTGAATTCCCCATCATTATCACATCTAACTTTCTTGATATTGTTTTTCAAATTGTATTTTAACCATCTTGTAGAATTCAATCAAACACACACTTGTTTCATGCTTATGTTTAAGAAGAAAAACCCATACGACTCTATTATAATCATCCACAATTGTCAAGACATAATTAGCCTTTGAAAATGAGGGTGTTCGATACCTTCCCCATATGTCACAATGTAACAAATCGAAACAAGCATTTGTTTGGTAATACTAGTAGGAAAAAGCTGACTCGTTAATTTAGACTTAGCACAAGAATCATAAACATGGTCTTTATTCTTAAAAGAAATGTTTCTAAGTAATTCTATTTGCGATAAATTTTCATCACTAGCATGACCTAATCTTTTGTGCCACATATCCATCGTTGTCATCATCACCTTCCTTTTCCTTCAAACATCCCCATTTGATATAGATCACCATTGCACCTACTCGCTCCAATCAATCTCCTCGAACGTAAGCCCGGTATGATAAAAAATTCAGGAAAGAAGGTTACAGTAGATTGTAAATCCTTTGAAAGCTTGCTTACAGACAAAAGATTGCAACAAAACTTTGGAATATGCAAGACGTCTTGACTTTTGTTCCATTTGGTAATGTGTGGTTCCCTCTTCCTATTACGGGTACGACTTCTCCATTAGTAATGGTAACATGCGCTTCATTGATCGAAGCTACTTTATCCTCAAGAATATCGACTCTGTGAGTTATGTGTTCGGTGGCGTTGGAGTCGACAATCCATTTATCATTATGACTAAGTGTACCTGCAATGTTTGCTGTTGATGGTTCATCATCTTTAATTTCTTTGTTTTCAGGAGTAAAATGCTTCAAGAATTGTTGGTACTGCTCCTTTATTAAACCTACAATCGGACTTGATTCAACCTCAGCACAAGCTGCCTTGAGTTTCGCCTTTTCTCACTTGTTCTTCCCTAGATACCACTTCAGACAACCGATCCTTTTAAAGCAGCCATCACGGGTGGGACCGTCTTTATCACAGAAACTGCAGTGTTCCATTTGCTTCCCATCTTTCTTTATGATCTTGCTGATCTGTTGGCTCAATCACGTATCGCGTTTAACGAAGGCTTGGAATGTCGCTGCTTCTGCGGTGGGTCTTTTAGCATTGGTTATGGACCTTTGGTGTTCATCTTCTGCAACTAGATGATTGGCATTTTCCAAGAATTGTGTAGGCTTCATGGCAAGTATTTATGTTCTCATAATTGAGAAGTCGTTGTCTAGCTCCATGGGAAATTCATAGAGCCTTTCTTTTCCTTTGAGTTCACTAAGAGATTTTCCAATGCCACATGAGAATCCATTACAAGAACATTGAGGTACTGGAAGAACAGACTGTATTTTGTCCCATAACACTCAGAGTTTTGTATAGTAGGCCGAAACCGTCATACCATCCTGTTAAGTTTTGGAGATCACATGTTTCAATTCGTATGCTCGAGGTGCACTTTCTTTCCCAAACCTTTATTGGAAATCTGACCATATTTCTGCAGCGGTGTTTGCGTATTTCATGCTACTCCGGATATCCTTCTCCATGTCCGTAGTAAGCCATCCTTTAATCATTGCATCACATCTTATCCAAGTCATGTAATCAGCAGCGGTTTGTTCCGGTTTCTTGTTCGTTCCATTGACGAATCCAATCTTGTTTTTAGCAAACAAGAAATTCTCCATCTCTTAGACCCAATCGATGTAGTTGTTGTCCATCAAGGCATCATTGACGTGCATCTGTCTCGGATAATCCAATGGATGAATGTAGTACGAAGAGTTCACATCAGGAGTGGTTTTGTTTTCGTCAGCCTTGTCACCGGCCATGGCGGCAACGAAGTTTCTAGGTTAGATCGATCGAGCGCTGTTAAACCCGCTCTGATACCATAAATTTCTTTATTTCGATGTCAAAAATTACAACCAAAGAGGAAAATATATAGGACAAACAAAAGCTACAAACTAGGAAACCTAAACCTAAAAAACAGGAAGTAGATATGGAAAAATACAACAAATTGTAGGAGCAAACTAAGGAAAAGATAATGAAATTTAATAATATAACACTTTGAATATTTAGAAATTTATTGTTGGGTTCGGATCCAAAACGATTGAAGGTTTGATTTCCTTGAGGATCCGAACTCATGTAGGATACGAAACGGGGTCTCTGATTTACATCTTAAAATCAACGAACCAATCATCCTTACAAATATGATTTCAAATTGCATTATATTTTATTCTATTCATATAATCCGATCTGGTCCAATCATAATGTTTTTAATAAAATCAAAGAGTAGTTGAAGTGAAGTTAGAAAGACATTAAAAGCGGATGGGAGAGACATCTAGTCAAATGAAGACTATCAATCGAGTAAGTCTAAAATTTGACAAATACTTTATGGCAAACCGATTTGGAGTGAAAGAGTGAAGAGTTATTGAACAAATTTTATTCACCAACTTTCACCAACTCTTGTCTTGTGTGGAAACCTACCTTGCAAGTTAGTAAAAGTAAGTTTATTTTACTTACTTTACTGTTCACCTTACATACAAAAGGATTAGTTAGTGCAACGAATGTGTACATTAAATCAAAAGGCTGATATAAAGGGTACACGAGTATGTTGATCAACAAAGGATGAAAACATCCATTCAAGTTGGCACACCATATTTAATGCATAAGCGACCCCTCCAAAGACTCCCTTTGTGTAACAACTCATCTAAAATAAACCCAACTTCAGACTATGAACATAAATTCATAAATAAAAAAAGTACAAACTTGGTCCCAATCAAAACAACTTTACAAGGTTGAAAAAAAAACTACATTATCATAAAAGCATGATTTCTTACACCAGAAAGAACAAAAAGAAGGAATCACAATCAAAGTTAAACTCTATCTGTTGCCTAACTAGTAAGCATCACATCTTACCCTTCCCTTTGACCTCTACATGATGATGCCCTGAAATGCATATTTCAACAAAATGAGGGTTAGACCAAATGGTCTAGTGGATTTCCCTGCCAGTATAAGAATGTTACAGTTTTAATATATTTGAAGACAAGTTTCTCATATTAAAAGAACAATGTAGACTCACAAGTCTATATCCCCAAAAGGGTAACTAGCTACAATTGTTGCATAAATTAGTAAAATCAACACTTCGACTTGATAACAATCAATATCGATAGTGAAAATTCATGAAATACATTCATGGGAGAAATAATTGTCTTTCCTATATGGACTATCATAGTCACGCACCTCCATCACTCATGTTGTGTAAGTTCCCAAATCTATAACACCAAATAACAAGTGAGACATACCATATAAACAAATAACAAGTAGGACATACCATATAAACAAATAATGAAAATCCCAAAGCATAACAACGATTTATAACATTAACATATGAGTAATTGGTATAACTATGCAACTCAGTTAAAAAAGTACAAGGAAACTCACCTGATACGGAACGTGATTTAACAAAGTCTAAATGGCATGAGATATCAACATTGAACACTTGAACCTGATAAAGATAAGGTAATGATTACAACCTAAGTTATTAGACCAAACCATACTTCTAAACATCACCTACAGACCTTAAACGATATCCCAAAAGATCCCTAAACTCCTTGAATCAAAACTCAAAAATGTCACCAAAGTGGCTTACGCGATCTAGCCTGCGAATTAAGTTGCAACACTAGTTGCTGGATTCACTGGTTTGCTTGAATCTCTCATGTTCAGCCCACGTAACACCAAAACTCAAAACCAAGCTTTACCTTTCAGAATTTCAGTACTCAATCAACAAAACTTAATCAAAATCAATCAAATAAACATCTAATTCAAATTCTAGCATCCTAAATCTTTAAAGGATATTAGAATCAATGGTTATACTCCCATTAACACAAAGGAATTTGAAAAAAAAAATCATAGATGCTTCAATCAAATAAAAGCAAGGGTTAGTCCCAAAAGTGACCATAAGAGTGTTCTTTCAAATAAAAGCTATGAGCAACAATAAAAATGACACAACTTAATAACCCAAACCTCCAACCGAGAATCTAGAATAACCCTAGACTTGAAAAGGAATGAAGAGAAAGATGCATACATCTAAATAAGAACTTCCAACCACAAAAATCTTCGAGGATTTCTTTGTTTTTGTCGATTAACACCAAACCTCCAAGGATACTTCTCAAAACGCACATACAGACACCCACACACTTAAAAATGAAAAAAAACAATTTGGAACAAAAGAAAAGGGTGAAAGCTTCTATTATAATTCAAACTTTCAGACTCAACCCTCTTAATTAGATAATTGCACAAAAAGGCCCCGGACTTTTGTTTTAACGAAAACTGCAAAACCTTAGTTATTACAACATCTCCCCCTTAAAGGATTTTTGTCTCAAAATTATTCAATGAAGTAGGTGAGGGTATTTGGATATCATTTCTATCTCCGGATCCCATGTTGCTTCTTGTCCACCGTGATACTTCCATTGAATCTTCAATAGGATGATTTCCTCATTCCTTAGCATTTTAACTTGTGATCAATAATTGCTTTAGGTTCTTCATAAAAATTCAATTTTTCATGAACTTTGACTTCATGCAATGGGACCGCTTGATTGGCATTGGTTATGCATTTTCTCTAATCAAACACATGGCAGTACATGTTCTCGTACTTCATTCAGAGTATGGGTGGAAAGACTGGTGGCCAGGATCAAGCTTCCTGAGTCACCCAAACCATTGGCGTCTCAATGATCCAACGCCGCCCGATCAACTTTAATGTCGTCATCTTCGACGACCTGGCGCTGAAGCTGAACAAGCGTAAGAGGGAGAAAGTGGTGCCCTACACCAGGTTCTAGTCCATGGTCTTCGCCAAGATCTTTGGTGACAAGTACTCCAAGGAAGGTAACCATCCTATCTGCAGGCTTGGATCCAGGATTTTGGATCACAAGCTCAGGGAAGGAGATGTTCCACTAACTTCACTGGTGCAATTCTCTTCATTTCCCCCTTCTCCTCCTTCGGTGGTCAAGAGAAGGGAAATTCCCCCAAGTCTAACCCGGCCACCACCACGACCATTTCTTCTAAACGCCATCTCAACCAACTCTTGGATCTCCTTCGAGGACCAAGAAGGCCAAAAAGAGGACTACCACATCTCTGACTGTGACCTCTCAAAAGGTCTCAACTATTGAAAAGAGCTTTACCCCCGAGGCACTTTCAGTCAGCCATCCTAACTCTTCAGTGATTTCTGATATCACTATCAAATCACTGGCACCTCTCCCAACCGCCACTGCTGAACACTCCCTCTCAATCTCAACCATCTTCTTCTCCCCTCCGTTGTTGGTCTCAACACGTGTCGGTAAGTCATCAGTGCCAGTCCTCCCTAATGATGAGACACTCACCACTGGACCTGAGGTAGCTCCTCTCGAGGCTCCTCAACATACTGGTTCTCATTCTCATGAGTACACCATGGAGCAAACCAACGTTAAATTTTCATATAACGCTGAAGACCCCTCAGGTACTCCACACTTCTATCCTTTCGTTTCCTCTAACCCAGAGCTCCCTTTTGCTCATTCACATTCCTTTTCAGGTTTGTCTGAGGCCCCGACCATGGATGAAGAAGAGTATGACATGGCAACGAACGTGAAGCTGCTACTCCCAACAGTCGAGATTGTTCTCATCAAGATGGATGAGGTCCATAAGGACATGTCTTGTAAAGATGAAGTTGTTGCGGACATCTCCGCCGTCAGAGCGGAAGTCCAAGACATGAAAGGCCAGCTCTCCTTTCTTCAAGAGGCTGTACGAGTAAATGTTGAGGCCATTGCTGCTCTCACAAGCAGGGCTGATGACGCATAGGCTCACTCTCTTTAGCAAGCAGAGTTGCTACAAAAAGTCCTGGTTGCTCTTTGTCAACCAGCACCAGTGGCTGCTCCATCCTTTACCATTGATGACAGTGCTCAACTTCATGAAGCGTGTGAAGCGACGAGTAGCCTTGCCAAAGCTCTCACCAGGCTAGAAGAAATGATGGTCCTTCAACTCATAACGTCCACCAACTCTCTGGCTTATGCTCTCAAGTCATTTCCAGAGAGGGGGAGATAAGGTCTAACGCTGGACCATTTGCTGCTTTCGCTCCTGCTAAACCTACTGCTACAGCTACCCATGACGCTGAAGATGAAGCTAAAGCTGAGGTTGTCTATGGTATCCTAACCTCTAGTGAAGCTGTTATAGCTGAGGAAGTTGATGTCGTTCGAGCTGAAGCTCGTAACGATGACCTTCCCATCACCTCTACACCTGTTGCTGGTGATGTGGAAGATGAAGATGAAGATGATGATGATGAGGAAGGTGACTCTCCTAACCTCCCTGACTTCGATGACCTGGATGATGACGATGATGATGACGACAAAGACGACTTCACCATCCAGTACCAGCATCCCGCTACTGCCACTAAAGGAGTTGCCCTCAGGGATTCTGCATCCCAGGGGGAGCAAAAAGAAGAAGAGGTTGCACCAGAACCAAACCAGGGCCCTTAGTCAAAAGGAAAAGGCGTCGCTGAAGAAGGAATCTTAAGGTATTAATCAATCCTCTTGAACACTTGTTTGAAGATTCCTCGTCTCAAGTAATCATCACTTCCCTGTACCAACTTGATATTCCTTCTACTATCTGCGGTCGGTTGAAGGAATGGGTCCCTGAGCACCCAACCCCCAACACTCCTACCGAC
>NW_020201737.1:24718-26626 GCF_001531365.2 Cynara cardunculus var. scolymus
AGACCTCTCTTTGTTGAATCTCTCTCTGCCAGCGAAGGGTCCTTATGTACCCAACACTGTGCATGGTAAACTTGAGTTAGGACTTATATTTTTTGACTATGAAGGTGAAGTGAGATTTCAAAGAATGTCTGAGTTACATCTAGGCCCTATGGAAGACCTGGATATCTCAAGTTCTGGCTAGATGATGACTTCAGAGGTGAAATGCTGGACAGAAAGATAAGAAGGGAGTTTCTACGTCGAAAGGAGCTTGGAGAAAATGTATCAGGTTTCATTAAGCTGAGCGACTTAGACTAGTTTCTTTCTTTTGTAATATTGTCCATCCACTGTAAATTATATTCTATGTCCACTTTCAATGATTAATCTTATATTTTGTAAGTTTTAGACATGCACTGAACTTCTTGTAATATTTCCTTGAAATTAATATAAGTACTTTTGTGCATCACTAAAAACATCCCTAAATAGAGTAATAGGGACACAAGTCTATGAGTTCTAGTGTTACTCTTACATTCACTGAGAATCTATAAGTCAGTGAACATGCTTTCAATTGTAGTGAACCCTTATTTTAATTTTTCTTAGACTTATAACTTAAGAAAATTTTCTAAGTAAAGACTGACTTACTGAAAAAGTTCCTAAAACAGTTAAAAGGGACATGTACTTTATATGTAACTTTTCCTTACTGTTATTTGATAAGACAACTTTCTTTATGTTGTCTTGTTATCATCAAATAGGGATAGATTCTTGATCCTCTCTCTCAATGATTTGATGATATTCCCTTTCACCTTATATGAAGTATTTATGTTTTCGTCTTTCAGTTCCAGTGATCATCACTGAGTTTGTTCAGTGATCATTGAGAACATGTAATGTAAATCCATCAACGACAACGATACTTCAAGAAGACAAAGCTTACACTAAAGAACCTTCAGCGAAAGTCGAAAATTGAAACTGAAAATTAGAGACTGGCGAGTTCATGATCTGAAGTGGTATTCAGTGATTACGACCTGGTCTACACATGTGTGAAGACTGCCCTAGCCTCAATGAATGTTGAAGAGACCTTCAAGTTATTCAAGCATTCAACGATCAAAAGAAGCTTGTTGAGCATGATTGTTTTTGTCTTGTCCTTCCACACACAAAGGACAAACCCATACCCTTTCTAGAGTATAGTACAATACGGAGCCGATTAGTTGACTCTACTACCCACCAACTCCATGAAAGGATGTCTGCTCATGAATAGGCTTTTGTACTATTCACTGTAGCAAAGGACAAGTCTTTCTCTAAAGGCTTGACGCGTGTTCAAACCCTACTGCATTGCATTAAATGTGCCTTTAATGCAATGGGTATAAATAGATGTGTTCTATCTTCATGCAGAGATACACTCTTACTCTTGAACCCCATCTTACGCTCATACGTGAAAGAACACACCTCTAAAAAAACACAATACGTTTATCTTCAAAAGCAAGTTAGAATCCCTTTTAAGTATTCTAAATAGTTCTTACCCAGAAAGAACTTACTTTCTTCTAAATCTTAAACAACGGTTAGACCCAATAATTTATAAGTGTAAAAGTAATGAAGAACAATAAGTGATGAAGAACCAGAAGACCGATAAATACATTAAGGCAGAATTGACCAAGTCTGGAGAAGAACCCGAGGTTCGATGAACAACCAGAGATGCGATGGAAAAAGCATCTTCATCACCCCTCTAGTCAACAACACTTAGAGTTTTTTTCATCAATTCAACCAGAGGCATACGATGAAGATATAAAGATAAGGTTGAATCATCATTCCATGAAAGACAGCTGGAGATGACAAATCGACAGCTGAATTTCAAGTTTATCTTAATTTATAGCTTATCCATAGTTTAGATAAACTTTATTCGTTAGTAGAAGATTAGCTAAATAGTCTTACTAGATA
>NW_020201737.1:26816-29683 GCF_001531365.2 Cynara cardunculus var. scolymus
ATTGTTCTTGAGTGTTCATCATTTTGTTCATTAAAACACTATAATTTGGTTATTCTTAACTCGATTATTAGTGTTATTGAGAGATCTGGGATCAACAATTGGTATCAGAGCCAATTGATTGTTTTTCCAATCAAACGATCATACAAAATCTCTCAATTTTTTTTTATAAAAACGTAAAATTTCTCTCTTCTAAAAATCCTCAATGGCCAACTGGAATTCTGCGTATAGTGTTGGCTCCCTCACCAAGCCTCCAACTCTTCAACRAKAAGAGTACCCGCAATGGAGGATAAGGATGGTAAACTTCTTGGAAGGAATAGACAGGAACCTCCTGCGATCTGTAATGGAGGGTCCTTACGTTCCACAAACTCTTGTCCCAAGAGTCCCAGGAACAAATACCACAACTGAAATCCTTGCCTACTACATGCCCAAGGATGAGAAGAATTGGGATGAAGACGACATAGAACGGGTTGAGACCGACAAGAAGGCCAAAAGACTGATAATCATGGCCATAACCCAATGAAATCTTCCAATCCCTTGATGCATGTTCCACAACCAAGGAACTATGGGATGAACTGGCAAGCCAACTGGAAGGAGGAACAAAAACAAAGAAGAATCGTAGAGCACAATGTCTCAACGAATACACCAACTTCAAGACTCTTCCTGATGAACCGATTCAGAAGACATACGATCGTCAACACATTGATTAATCAATGTCGTCGAAACGATATCTCCAGAACTAAGGAAGAAAAAAATGTTTTATTCCTAAAAAGTCTTGGCGATGAATGGACTCAGCTGTCGATGTCCCTTYAAGCAAATCAGGACCTAGACGGCTGGTCACTTCATGATMTKTATGGAACGCTTGCAGCACAAKAGAACGACATTATGAAGAAGAAGGTATCCATCGGTGGACCTTTAGCTCTTGCTGCCGATGAAAAGGAAATATCAAGAACCCCTACCAGAGAACATAAGAAGAAATGAAAGAAAGCACTGGTGGTAGATTCAGAATCTGAAGACGAAACTTCTAAATCAGATGATGATATCAAAGCCTTTGCCAAATCTCTGGCCTTGATTACAAAGCAGTTCCAGAAAAAGTTCATCAAGAAACCCTATGAACGAAAAGAATTCAAGAGGGAAAGGTACCAATCATCCTAGGAAAGAAAGCCATCTAAATTTCATCAGAGGGAAGACATAAGAGATGGAAGAGAAGAGGGTGAAGAAAGAAGAGAAGATAGAAGAGACGAGAGGAAAGAGGACAAGGATGGAAGGAAAAATGACCTCCGCTGCTTTAGGTGCGGAAAACTTGGTCATTTTTCAAAAGAATGCAGAGGACGACTGGAAAAGGATGTTGACTATTACAAGAATAAATACAAGTATAATCCTAGAGAGTGAAGCCTGATGGCTGAGAAAGAAAACTGGGTGTCTGATTCTTCATCCGATGAAGAAGACAAAGCACTCATCTGTCTGATGGCCACGTCCAATGCAAAATCTGATGATCAAGTATGTGAGTCTACTTCCAATGAAACCAATTCTGCTCCATCTGAGCTAGAGTTAAAGGTGATAAAATTTTTAAAGGATTTCTTTAAATTAAAAGAGAAATTAAATTTTGAAAAATCTGAAAGAATAAAAGCGAAAAAAGAAGCAAGTTTCTACAAAAGAGATACTGACCTTCTAACCAAAGAAAAATCAGAACTTGCTAAGGAAAACACTCCCATCACCATACTTAAGAAATCAGAGGAAGATAAACTTCTAGAACTAAACAAACGAATAACTAAGGACTTAGAAAAGAAAACTAAGGCCTTAAAAGAATCTGAGGCAGATAGACTAAATTTAGTTGCTCTTAAAGATTTCTTTCAAAAGGAACGGGAAATCCTTCACCAGAAGCTTCAAACCAATGAACTTCTGATGAAGAMGTATAAAGAWGCCCAAGAYGTTTATGAAAAATTAAATGGTCAAACGGACACTCAAGGGATWGGATTCAATGAATTGGACTCCTTCATCGAATCAAAAAAATCCACCTTTGAATCCACTTTCAAACTTGGATGCATTCAGAAATCCGACTTTCTCCCAAAACCAAAAGCAAACTTTAAAAGAGTTAAAATTGACGGAAAAACTGTCGTTTTAAGACATGATTTTGAGAATGTGGTGTACGAGAACAATACAAGTAAGAATTATGATGGAAGGAATGACACATATAAATCAGAGACCGATGGAAACCCTATGGTCAAACCAGAATCTCTGATTGTCAATCCCACTTCATCAGGAAGTACTGCTGATAAAAAGGAGAATCCTAATGAGGAACCATCAACTGATGAGTCAATGAACCATCCAAGTAAAACTGGAAGTTCATCTAAGTCAGAATCGATGGAACCTCAGATAGATCACTCTGAAGCATCAACCTCTGAACCCACTCCTCCCAGAGACATTCATGCTAATTTTAACTTCGAGAAATCAGCAAGAGACTTTCTCGATTCCGAATCTGAAGAAGAAATAATTTGTGAATCATCAGAAATCATTAAGGATAAAAAGCCTAAAAACTTCAAATCCTCAATGAAAACTGTTATTCCATCATTGAAGAAATCTTCGGACAAAGGAAAGGGAAAGCTGAGAAATAGCAAATCTGCCTCTGAAATGGGAAAACTAAGACGGGCCTCACATAAAACCAAGTCAGAATCCTCACCAAGCCCTTGGACATGGTACATATAGACCTCTGTGGGCCTATATCAACTCAAAGTCTCTCTAGAAAGAAGTACATGATAGTACTGGTTGATGAATACTCCAGATACACCTGGGTTGAATTTGTAAAGAAGAAATTAGATGCTCCAGACCTACTCATTGGAGTGATGAAAAGGCACCAAGTCCTTCTACAA
>NW_020201737.1:30860-33968 GCF_001531365.2 Cynara cardunculus var. scolymus
AAAGCCAGGCTTGTTGCCAAGGGCTACTGCCAGGAAGAAGGGATTGACTACGATGAAACATTTGCTCCCGTCGCAAGACTTGAGGCCATCCGGATATTCCTAGCCTATGCAGCTCACAAAGGCTTCAAGGTTTATCAGATGGATGTCAAGTCTGCCTTCCTAAACGGCAAAATTCAAGAAGAAGTATACGTACAGCAGGCCCCTGGGTTTGAAGATCCAAAACATCCAGATTATGTCTACTTTCTGGACAAAGCTCTCTATGGGCTGAAGCAAGCACCTAGGGCCTGGTATGAAACACTATATACCTTTCTCATCAACAATGGATTTGAAAAAGGTACAATCGATACAACCCTCTTTCTCAAAAATCACAAAGGTGATATCTTACTTGTCCAAATATATGTGGACGACATCATATTTGGTTCTACAAATGCAAAACATTGCGAAAAATTCTCAGAGTTGATGAAAAGCAAATTTAAGATGAGCATGATGGGAGAACTAAGTTTCTTCCTTGGTCTTCAAATAAAACAAGCTTCAGAAGGAGTTTTCATCAATCAGTCAAATATGTGACTGACCTTCTGAAGAAATATTATATCTCAAATTCCTCATCGATGAGAACACCTATGGCTACAGGAGCTAAGTTATTTGCTGATCCATCAGGCAAACCTGTGGATGTAACAACCTACAAATGCATGATTGGATCACTCCTGTATCTAACTGCTAGTAGACCAGACATTATGTTTGCCACATGTCTCTGTGCAAGATATCAATCAAATCTTAACGAATCGCATCTCTCTGCAGTTAAGAGGATCTTTAGATACCTCAAGGGAACTCGATCATTGGGTCTCTGCTATCCAAAGAACTCTGACTTTGATCTAATAGCCTACACAGATGCAGATCATGCAGGTTGCAAACTTGATAAAAAGAGCACGTCTGGAAGCTGTCAACTCTTGGGGGACAAGCTGGTAAGTTGGACTTCCAGAAAACAAAATTGTATATCAACCTCTACAGCAGAAGCATAATATGTTGCTGCTGCTAGTTGTTGTTCACAAGTTCTCTGGATGAAGACTCAGCTTAAGGACTATGGATTCTATTATGACAAAATCCCCATCCTCTGTGACTCCAAGAGTGCCACAACAATCTCTGCAAACCCAATGCAGTATTCCAAGACCAAGCACATCGATCTAAGGTACCATTTTCTGAAAGACAATGTTGAAAAAGGCAATATAGAAATGTACTTTGTTCCCACTGAGATTCAACTTGCTGACATTTTCACAAAAGCTCTTGATGAGAAAAGATTTTTATTCCTAGTCAGCAAGATGGGTATGCTGAATCTCATGGTTATGCTTACAAGTGATACAAATAAATCAGCCAAAATCAATAAAGTACTCCAAACCAGCATCTCTAGTTCTAAAGACCAGAGCCTCTGGTGATGAAGAAATTTTTTAATATGGCTCAAATATTTTTCATCGCCTTTGGAACCAGAGACCTCTGGTCCAAAGCAAATACTTGGTCTTTCTTCACTAAGTATTACCTTCTCAACCAGAGTCTCTGGTTGTAAAGAACAGAGCCTCTGGATTCTTACTCTTTGAAACCAGAGCCTCTAGTCCTATAGACCAGAGCCTCTGGATTCTCACCCCTTGAGACCAGACCCCTTTTGAACTCCATCGCATATCCTCATTCATGTAACCAGAGCCTCTAGTTCTAAAGACCAAAGCCTCTGGTTTTCAAGTCCTTTGCAACCAGAGATATCTGGTTCCCATATAAGACTCGGCATGTTCACTTCACCTTTGATTCATCAAAAATAGCATTTCTAAGCCAACCAGAGCCTTTGGTACTAAAGACTAGAGCCACTGGATTCATACTCTTTGCAACAAGAGCCTCTCTAAACCCAAAGAATCCCCCCTCTCTCACTCCACATGCACTTAACCATATTTTCATACTTCATTTCATCGCCTTTGCAACCAGAGCCTCTGGTTCTAAAGACCAGAGCCTCTGGATTCAAAGCCTTTGGAACCAGAGCCCCTCTGGTCTCAAAGGCCCATCCATTATACTCTTTCAGATACACTTAACCATTTTCTCATACTTCTTTTCCTCGCCTTTGCAACCAGAGCCTCTGGTTCTAAAGACCAGAGCCTCTGGATTCATTGTCTTTGGAACCAGAGCCCTCTGGTCTCAAAGACCCATTCATATGCATATCCATTTGCACACTTAGCCACATTTCATACCTTTCTTTCATCATCCTTCACAACTAGAGCCTCTGGTCACCTCAATCATCATTATTATTGGTTCTAGGGGGAGTTTTTAAAACTCAACAAATCTTCATGCACCATTTGAGGGGGAGCTACTCTTTCATCATGAAACTCCATTATATTCATGCATTTTCCATACCAGAGCCTCTGGTTCTACTATCCAGAGCCTCTGGACACATAAATGCTACATAAATAATGAATACACTATGTGTATTTAACTAGAGCCCCTCTAGTTCTACATAATGGATTGCCTATGCTTATATAGAAGCTCTGGTTTGTCATCCAAGGCTTCTTAATCATGCAATCCAACATTTCATTGATGAATTCCTTCATCGATGTTCAACCAGAGCACCTCTGGTTCCCCATCAAAAGGGTTATGTGAAACCAGAACTCCTCTAGTTCCATGTCAAAATCACTTTCATCCATAAACCCATCAAAATTGAAAAACTTTCTAAAGATTATACAAAATTGCAGCTTTTGTGACTAAAAACTATACAACATGGGTTTTTAGAAGACCAAAACTTCGTAATTCGTATTAATCTTACAATTAGATGGGATTTTAAGTTTAAATTGTTTTTGGATTAATATTTAACGAGATATCATTTGGAATAATTTCTTATTTCAAATAATCCATACGTCATCCTCACACGAGCCTGACACCATATACAGCCTATTCCCCATGAACCGTTTCAAATTTCCCTTCCCTAACCCCGCCTTGACACGTGTCCTCCAACATTAATGGCACATACAAACAAGACGGCTCACGATCTACAAATCAAATCACCTTTTACCCAACCGCCTCCCCTTTTCATGATTATTTCAATATAATAATCAAGAAAACCGTTTCCTATTCCCCACC
>NW_020201737.1:34073-48150 GCF_001531365.2 Cynara cardunculus var. scolymus
ACCCCCCGACCCCACCCCCACCTCCTCTCTACCTATAAATACCCTTCTTCAACCTCCATTTACTCTTTACGCTTCCTAAAACCTGCAAACAGACTTTGATGAACGAACTTACCTACAACTTCCTACACAATGGCTTCCTCCGCATCACACGAGTCCAATAACAATGACAGCCACGTTCAATCCACCGACACCGACAGCTGAACAATAGTCTTCCTCCCAATGAAGTCCAACAACCACGCCATTGAACTGCGAAACACCCTGTTCGACGACAGGTTTGCCGTTATGATCGAATTCTTCAAAAACTGCATCCTTCTACCGGCACTAACCCTCACTGACAATGGCGTACCACTAAAGTACGTCCAACGGTACTGGCAGACTTGCAAATTCGTCCCTAAAAGCCATGGAATAATGGGGGGACATTGACGCCCCAAACGACATGATTTTCTCACTCAAGATCTCGCAGGCAAAAGTATCTCGAGTTCTGTGCATTCCCACCCGTCGAGAACTTGGCATTGAGCAATATGTCGAGTCACCCACCACCTCTGACATCCTCTGGTTCATCCAAATGATAGGTTACAATCGTGACCTACGCAACACCTCCGACTTCAAAAGGCAGTGTTTACCGCCAATGTGGAATATGTTCTTTTCCATATTGAACAGGGCCCTCACCTGCAAACTAGGATCGATGGACCAAGGCAACATCAACATCATGACGATCATGTACGGACTCTTATTCAACATCCCTATCGACTACGCTTTTCTCATATACAATGAGATCCACACGACAGTAGTCAAGAAATGCAAGCTCCAGGCGACCAAAGCCCTTAACCTCTGTTCTGTTTCCTCGTTTCCTAGCTCTCTTCATAGGGGATGTGATGAAGAAACATGACCTCCCGGCCGAAGAACCATTCACCCTTATCTTCAAAATGCATGGCCATCGACCCACTCTCTCGAAGGAAGGATATACCATGAACAGACCAGTCTCCAGAGAAATGCTCAGTGTCATATCAGAGACATCGGAGATCCGACGAACCTACGAACTCTCTTTACTGTCCCATGAACCAAGGGCAGCTACCCCAGAGCGAATAGAGCTGTCCCCAGAAACAAGCAAGGGATTACATGAGGCATCTTCATCGGATGATGAAGATGATGATGACACTCCTCGTGCATCCCCCGGCCCTACTCAAACAAATCCCCCTCCCTCTTCCCAAAGGGAAACCACCACATCTACCCCTGGCGATCAAGGCCAAAGGGGTATTGAACAAGGACCACCCAGTCCAATCAAACAACCAGCCAGCCATCCATAGGCCATTCTTCGGGCCTCTGGAGATGATTTACCTGAGGAACCCCAATTTCCATCGCCCCTCTCCCTACATAGAGGGGATGAAGACATAAGTGCCACATCGCCTCATGGCTCGATGGTACCACCCACACACCCAGAAGCATGTGTTGCTTCTGCCATTGATGAACCCCAAGATTGTTCCGAGCGATCTCCCTTTCGGGTTCCACAACCCCCTTCGATACTTGATCTAGTGAAGGGGAAACACACTTACTTCTTTTACCCGGCCTCTGAAGTCGAGGAAGAAGAAGAAGTTGTTGCAACATCTAGAGATAGCTCCTCACTTAAGGGCTATCAAGGACATGATGGAAGTCCTTCAAGGCCTACATTTTCACAAGGCATTGAAGGCGCCTCAGGAGCAGAGGCTCAACCTGCAGCATCCGTTGCTGCAGGGGTTACCCTCACGACAGAACTAGTCACAAAGGCCGAGTTCCAAGCCTTTGTTGACTTAGTTCAGCGGTCCTTGGAAGACCTAAAACTCATCATCCAAGGGATTGTTGAAAACCCACCATCCATCGATACCACCACCCTTCAACAATCCTTTGGCACCCTTCAATAGACCCTTACCACCCTTGCCACCCAACACCACAAGACCACCTCCTCCCTTGCCACCCAAAGAAACCAACTCCTCATCTACTCCATCGCCACTCTCACGGCCCAGGCAACTGCAACTGATGAGAACCTAGCCTCCATCACCACCCAAATAAACACCATCTTCCAGACCCTTAACGCCCTACTAGCCACCATACTCTCCCAACTCCCTCAACAAACCCCACCCCAAACAACTTCATCAATCGATGAAACCCTGGCCTCCCTCACCAACCAAATGACCGCCATATAAACCACCCTAACCCAATTCCCAGCCACTATACTAGCCAACATACTGCAACCTCCACCACCTCCACCTCCCTCTGCAGGCCCATCCTTCGATGAAGGCTTCTCCTCCTTCACTGCAGAGGTGAGGAATCTCATTGCCAACCTTCCCAATCCTCCATCAACATCCACCACCACCTCTGTGCCACTACCACCTACATCAAGCACGGATTTTTCCACCAGAGCCGATCTCCGGGCTCTGTCCAAGGCATTTATCTCATTATTCAATGAGATAAGTGCAAAGTTTTCTGCCAGGTCGGTTGAGCCTACCATTGCGCTGAGGAAGAGTCTTATACAACAACAAGATCGAACAAACACTCTTCTTCGCACCATGGAACAACGGCACAACAAGGATCAAGTGCGCACATTGGCCGACCACATACGGCTGTGGAAGAAGAATAGGTCCAGGGCCTTCTGCTCATCAAATCGCCTCTTCAAACGACGAAGGCATGAGGATCCAGACCCTGATGATCAAGGTCTCGGTCCTCATGAGGGGGAGAATCAGGCCACAGCTCAACAACCAACGGAATCCGCTGCACCTTCATCATCCTATCGACAAACACAAAACCCACCATCACCCAACCAAGGAACCCAAGCAAGGGAACCAGAGGGTCAGCCCTCTGAAGATGTACATAATATACATGTTTCCCTTGCTACCACACCTGAACCCATCGTGTTGAGTTCCTCAACCGATGAAAATCCATCCACCCCACCAACAGAAACCAACTCACCTTTTACTTCATCACCAACACCAAACCTACCATTAACCCCATCACCAACCCCTCGTGATACACAATGACTTGATCAATCTCAATCCCTACGACTTGATCGACCTCTATGTATTCACAGGTCAGCGACAGGGTCAAGGAATAAGATTTGGGATGGCAAATAGAGTGATAGTGAAGACGATGGAGACCTTGGTGAAGCATCGAGCCAAGAGTGATTTTCAAATTGCTCTACATTTGGGTATCAAAAGACTCTCCTACGCTCCACCTAATAAAGACTTTCCTGGCCTGCAGGAGAAGAGATCTGCTTCTGTCTTAACTCAACCCGAGCTTGGACTTGTCTTCAAGAATGAGTTCGGGGTAAAGAAATTTTTTAGACTAACTGAAGCATTCAAGTATTCAACCGATACACTTGAGTGGTTTCAGAAAGTTATCAGAGAGAGACTGGGCAGAACTCACGTACCAAGAGAAGATGGGAATCAACTCATTCATGAGATCTCAACAGTCCTCAGCTATCGAAGACTGCTTCTGCGCTTCTGGGAAATATCTCAAGGTAGATCATGATGAGTTGTAAATTTTTTGCCTTAATATGAAATGTCTTTTGCTTCCAGTACTGTAAGAATTCATCATCCAATGAAAATTTAGAATTTGATGCTTTTCTTTAGATTAGTCTCTGTTCTTCAAAATTGTTCATAAATTAGTTTATGTTTGTTGTTTCATTACTTAGGGGGAGATTGTTAGACCCCATAATTTATAAGTGTAAAAGTAATGAAAAACAATAAGTGATGAAGAACCAGAAGATCGATGAAGACATTAAGGCAGAATTGACCAAGTCTGGGGAAGAACCAGAGGGTCGATGAACAACCAGAGATGCGATGGAAAGAGCATCTTCATCACCCCTCTAGTCAACAACACTTAGAGTTTTCTTCATCAATTCAACCAGAGGCATACGATGAAGATATAAAGATAAGGTTGAATCATCATTCCATGAAAGACAGCTGGAGATGACAATTCGACAGCTGGATTTCAAGTTTATCTTAATTTATAGCTTATCCATAGTTTAGATAAACTTTATCCGTTAGTAGAAGATTAGCTAAATAGTCTCACTAGATAGTTATCTTCTAATTAGCCTTCTAGTATAAATAGATGATTAGGCCTATTGTTAAAAATGTCGCTTTTACGTTTTTCATATTGAATAAAGTGAAATCATTGGCACTCAAGATTATTCTTTGAATGTTCATACATTGTTCTTGAGTGTTCATCATTTTGTTCATTAAAACACTATAATTTGGTTATTCTTAACTCGATTATTAGTGTTATTGAGAGATCTGGGATCAACATCAACAAATCATTTCTCTTTGCTAAGAATTAGTGTGTAACTTAGATTGTTTAGATATGTTATCTATACCTTATCTTTTCGCAAACAATCTTGTAAAGTTTGTATTGATCCTTCTTTATCAATATACATTTTAAATTTGAAAAGTTTACTGTGTTTGTATTCATCCCCCCCTCCTTCTACAAACTGTTATACACATCTTGTAGACCCTAACGGGACCAACAATATTTCTAAAACTAAGCTACGAATCAGTTCCAACATGACTACTTATGAAGTGTTCAAGAGTGGATGAACATTTGGAAAATTCCATTCAGATCTAATTTCGATGAAGAATTATCAAATAGGAGATTTGATGCCTAACACTAAGCTCTAGGTATTTAAGTACCAAATTGGAGTACCAATCCTAAGTATTGAGATTCGAGTTCTTAAATGGAATCTGAACATAAAATTAGGTTTAAAAGAATTTAGTTCAGATAACAATACTTATATCAGATCCGAAATCAAATATTGTAATTTGAATGTGACTATTCTAAGGCTATGACCAAGACTTCTTCTAAGTGTCAGATCAGATGTATTTGTATTATTATCAAATCAAATTGTTGAGATAAACAGTTTGGGGCTTATTCCAGAGCTTACAACCTTCCCATTCTTATAGTCCTTGTGAGCTCCCAAAATTAGCCTCCAGTCTTACATTTGGTGGCAATGGCTTTTGGTTAGCTTTTCGTCATTGTCCAAATCGATTTTGCTATGAATTCTTTATCAAACATTAGTCTTTTAACGTATAAACTCTACCAAAGTGTTTCTCCATCACATATCATCATTATGTGATGATTAAATATTGGGTCCTTAATTGACCATTTTCTCATTGATTTCATAAAACATGGAAACCTTAGACTTTTCCACCAAATAAATTATTATTAGCTTTGAATTGGCTATTAAATCAATGCTAAACACTTCATAATCAATATAAGATTTAACTCAACTCATAAAGAAAAACAATGAATAATTTATACCTAAACATTGATTTTCTTCTTCTAACTTCGTTGTACGTTTTCCTCTTTGTTCTTGTACTCAATAGCACAATTTTTCTTCCATGTTTCTTGCTTATCTTTTGGAGGATTTTCTTTGGTTGTGAAGGACAGAATGCGATGATTTTTTTAGTCTGGTTTCTTTATAATGATCTCAATTCACAAATTTGGAGAGTTTGAACTCCTCGAAACTTGTTTGGCGATTTTATGGAAAGCAGATCTATCCCACGTTTCTCATAGTTGAATTAATCAAATGTCTCAATTAAAACCCATCATTTTCACACATTAACACTTTAATCATTGGATTAACATTTTTCAATTTTGACACTAGTCCTTACTTGTTAGACACTTGACAAGCAACCCCAAAAATTCGATATTACAATACTAGATAATACTGATAAAATAATATAAATTTATAATAAGGATGTTATAAATGTTTTTAATTAATATAATTATAAAAGACCAATCTTATTGAATTTATGTCAAATTTTATTTTTGGTACATTAATGAATAAATTAACTTGCATGTATTTAAAAATATGCTTTTAGATTTTCTCTCCATTTCTTAAATCACTCTTTGAGAGTAAATTGTGGATATCATCTATGTAGTATGTCGAGTTTTGTTATTCCTTCACTAAAGTTTATTTCTTACAATTTTGGTTTTGGTCCTTTTCATTAACGATCATTAATTTTTGGTCATTAAGTGTCATTACATAAGGCTAATATGACAATTTTACTTTTAAAGTCTGAGATGGTTATGATGTGACGTTGATTTAATTTTTATATTTTCTTTTCATTTTCTTTAATTGTTTGTGTGCATGCATGTACATTTACGTGTCTGTTTACACGGGCACGTTCCTGACATTTTTTAGACTCTGAGCGAGATGTTAAAAGGGCCCCTCGATAAGTACGATATTTTTTCAACATATTATTTTTATCATCAAAAATAACATTGAATTCATAGAAGACCGTTTTTTCAAGTATTCTTAGACGCAAAATCAATCAATACTCACTTCTAAATTAATATAATCTACTAGAACATTTTTATATGGTATCGGTAATTTGTTTCATTATCAAAAACATCCTATGATATACTTTTGGTACATAGAATGACATCATTTAGGGTCACAAAGTCGATTATTCTGATTTCTGAATGATACTATGTAAATCACTGTAAATAGGTTGGTTTTCCATACCATCTCATGTTAATATTTTTAATATCATTCTTAACTTTTATATTATGTTTTCGAGTTTGGGAAGATTAACACCATTTTAAACTTTTATATTATGTTTTCGAATTTGGGAAGATTAACACCATTTTAAACTTTTATATTATGTTTTCGAATTTGGGAAGGAAAGAAAAGAATGAGAAAGGAAAAGAAAAATAAAGTTTTGTATTTGTGTTTTTAATAGAGAAAAGAGAGGAAAGAAAAATAACGAAATAAAAATAAATTTTGATATAATTTTTTTCTTTTCATTTCCCTAAAAAAATCTCGAGAACAGAATGTTTTTCTTCCGTTGTTACTTTTATATCTTTCCTACATAAAAGAAGAATCAAGAACATAGGGTTAAGGTTAAAACAAACTTTTCTGAAATCATCGATTATATAAATTAAAAAACTCATGTTCGTGATAGTTTGAGATCTTATTTTTGTTTTAGAGATAGAACATTACATAAGATTTATACACTCAATATTAGATAATAAAGAACAACTATGAAAAAACAATTATAGTTTTATTATTCTAAATATAGATATAAGTTCTAGTCTTACATGGTTGGTAATTTTTTCAAAAGATGAGGGTTATGTTAGTTAATAACTAGAAAATCTATCATATTCTAATATAAAAATAGAATTCACGCGAGAATGGAACACTCAAAAGAGTCGATGGAAGATAAGTTATGGAGAATATATCAAATTTTCGAAACAAGTAGTTTTAGATAAAAAAAAACTTAGAAAAACATTAAATAAGATTATATAATGAACGACAGATTAACCTCTTTAGGTATTTTTTTTCTCCAGTATCTTTAATTCATACATGTTTGAGTCTTTGATAGTTAATGTAGTACCAAAATCTTTTCTTGTCATATTAGATACTAATTTTTTAAGTCTCTTCTATTTACTAATTTTTTGAACTACTAGTATATATATATTAAAAAAAAATTAGGCCCCTGATTTTTATGGGCCCTGGGCGTACGTCCAACCCGCCCTCCCCAGGGACGGCCCTGTGTTTACATATACCCTTATACAAAAACATATAGTATATATATATATATATATATATATTTGTAATTCATAACATGTTTATTTGTTTTTTCTGTTCATTACAATAAAACTTCTATTTTAGGATATTTTTATAGAAAGACTAACATAAAGATGAATTTATTGTAATCTAATTTAATAAAAAGAACTTTTAGTAAATTTATTCATACCGATTGGAGTTGTTACACCGTCTAATTTCTTGCTAATCACTTACCATAACAAATTCATATTTATCACATAGTTGTTGATGTAATAAACTTTAAAAACTCGATAAATATCTATTTGACCAGTTGTTAATTAAACATCCTAACAAGTCAGTTTTATCGTTTTTTTAAGGCAACAATATACTAAAACCAACCAAGAACAAACAAGACCGACAACACAAATCCAACCAAACAAAAACCAACCCACCACTACGTCGCATAGAAATTAAGGAGGGAGATCATAACCGAAACATACCCAACAAAAACCAACAACGGACGAAAGCAACAAACGCAAAATAAACAACCGACCATAACCCACTAACAAGAATAGGCAGTCAGGAATAACACCACAAAAACCATGGGCAGAGCCACCTCGGAGCCAAAAGTGGCATTGTCTCCCCCTCAAACTTCAAAAATAAAATGTAGTCTCAAACCTCAGTCACCCACTTGAAACTTTATTTATTCATATCAAATTCTTCTTCTTCTTCTTCCTCCTTTATAAATGTCAAGTTTTCTAAAGGTTATCAAATAAACACGTTAGTTTATTGAATACACAAATTCTTTGCAATAAACTTCACATATCTTCAAAGGGTTTTTCTTATTTATATAGTTATATTATATACAAACATCTTGTATTTGTTTGTAAAAATATAGATATAGTTATATTTTTTAGGTCATTCATGTTTTTCAAGTCTTTTTTTAAACTATTTTTAGGAAAAATATGTAATTAACAAACACACACACACACACACATAT
Organism: Cynara cardunculus var. scolymus; assembly: GCF_001531365.2. Lineage (NCBI taxonomy): Eukaryota > Viridiplantae > Streptophyta > Magnoliopsida > Asterales > Asteraceae > Cynara > Cynara cardunculus. The sequence continues at coordinate 42,593 of NW_020201737.1, forward strand.
ATATATATATATATATAAGGATTTTTCCAATCTTGAAATCATGAATTTTCTTACATTTTTCTAGACACCCACTAAATAGATTTTCTGGTTTCATCTCTGACAACGTCCAAGTTTTATCATGAAAAGTAACTGTATATACATGTGGAAAAGATAATATAATAATTACAAGTAATTACAAAAAATACAAAGTTCATCGTATATATATCATGCTATCATAATCATAAAAATATTAAAAGGAAATATAATGGTTTTGAGTGGTTATGACTTATGTATTGCACTAAACGCCAGAGGTCCATAATATGCCCGCAAAGAAAGGTCAAAGGTCAATTAAAAGAAAAGTCAAAGGCCAAATATCGATGAGAGAGAGGGGGCATAAGCGAGATTCCTCCTCAATCTTGGTTCGTGGAATGTTTGAAACTAGACGTGTGCAGAAAATTAACCGATCTAATTAGAACCGTTTGATCTAATTAGAACGGATCGACTATAATTGGATATCCAATTGTATTTAGGTCGGATTGAATTGAAAATTTCAACATCCAATTTGGATTGGTCGATTCTCGAGTTACAGTCTAGAAACGACCAAACCTAACTGAACTGAACCGACCAACATCCAATTAATCATCTGATGGTCATCTAGTCATCCATTCAATCATTATCCAACTATCATACAATTAAGTTGTTTTCAAATTGCTTAAATCGGAGTTTGTTTTGTGTGAGGTTTTGAATTTTTAACTTCTCTTGTGTTGATTTTAAGACATATTTAAAGTGAGTGATTAATTTGTATAATTGTTAGAGAATTAGGTTGAATTAACACACTGAAGGGATTCAATCCCATCGGATCATTAGATATCTAATGGATATCCAATAAAAATATCCAGTGGATGGAACTGAACTGATCCAATTATCAATTGGATTGGATTAGATCGGTTATCCAATATTAATCGACGGGTCGGTTGGTAAAATCCAATATCTAATGAACAGACCTATTTGAAAGTGCAATAGTTTGTTTAAAAATAGAAAACAATACAATTATTAGAGTTAATATCGGATTTGCTCCCTATGTTTTTACAAAAATGGTCTTTTTTTGTCTTTAATCAATGGACCAATTTCGTAAAACCATGAAGACAAAATCCATAATTCAAATCTAAAAAATAAGAAAATAAAATAATTATTAATTTTGTTATTATTTAGGTTTATTAAATTAATTAATTATTATACTTTAATATATATTAATTATGATATTTAAGTTTAATTTTAATATATAATATATTTTTAAAATATATATTACGTATACACCCCCCATACACACACACACACATATATATATATATATGTGTGTGTGTGTAGTGAAATTCAGTTACGCACCCAATCAACCATTAGATTAATTGATTAAACAAATGTGGTTAAATGTACGTTTATAACAACATTTTTTAAATTAAAAACAAATAATCAAAAAGACAGAATATAAACAAAATAAATGACACCATACTGAAATATTTTTTTCATCCATTTTCACTTGTTTTTTGGTTTTTCATTTATTTAGTGTTTTCCCTTTAACTCAGCTCTCTCTCTCTCTCTCTCAACGCAATATAAATGAAAAACCAGGAAATCACGAAAAAAAAGGATAAAAAAATGTATCAATATAGATGTCAAATTGATGAAAAAATGACTGTTTTTTTGTGTAACTTATTTTGCTTGAATTTTGTTTAAATTTCAAAATTTTCGAATAAAAAATAAGGGATCAGGTTTTTAAATTTTAAAATATTGTTGTAAATGTTCATTTAATCATATTCATTGAATCAATTAAACTAATGATTGATTAATATCATTTTGTTCCAAATCTCAATATATGTGTGTGTTTTTTTGCACCTACATATATATATATATATATGTAATATATATTTTTGGACAAAAACAAATTATATATTATATATTAAAGTTAAATTTAAAATGTAATAATTAATATATAATAAAGTATAATAATTAATTAAATCCAATAAACTTGAAGTATAAAAAAATTAATAATTCTTTTTTTATTTTTTAGACATAATTTCATATTTGGTCTATGTGGTTATTACGAAAATTGGTTCTTTGAGTGAAGATCAAAAAATAAAAAGGATGAAAATTCCCTCCCAAGATAAATGGAGGAATTGGATGGTCGTTAGAGTAAGGGACTAATTCGTTACAAAACAACATGCCATCAAACCATAGTGACCAAATTCGTAATTAACTCTATTTACTAATTTCGGGTTTATATTTCGTTATTATTAAAATAGTTATTTTAGTATAGAAATTGCAACATATATTTCTTGGATATGCTTTTAACTGTAGTATTTAAAGTTTTCATGTTAATTTACTTCATAATTTGTGATAACCAAATTAATCGATTATAAAGTTTGGAGTCGTTTTTAAATAAAGATGGTAAGTTGAGGGGTTTATTGTGACTATATGCTTAACCATTTTAAATCACCACCACCTCATTACTTGTTTTATGTTTGTTTATGAGATAATTGTCTTATCTCATTGGATGGTGAAAAGTAAACAATAAAGAAAAGTTGATAAAACTTCCATGTGTGTTCTCTTGATTGCGAAGCAAAACAGAAATGGAAGAGAAAGAAAGAAGAGTCTAATCTTTGTGTTCTTGATTAAAATTTGTTGTTGTTTATCATCTACACATCTTTGTGAATTCAATGTGAGTTTTATTTTAAAAACATCATCTATTATGTTTTTGGTAAAGAAACTGTAAGGTTTCATACATGTGTATATGATGTTGTATACAATAAAATTTGGGTTTTGATATGATTTTATCATCTGATTGTAATAAGTGTAGCATAATCAAGAGATGAGTATCTTGGTAATAAGGGTGGCATAATCAGAAGTTGAGTATACTGGGATAAGGGTGACATAATCAAATTCTAGAAATGATGATCTTTATGATCATGGGACTCTGTTGTTGCATCATATAAGGGTGATTGTTATTGCATTATGTGATATGATGAGATTGGGTATTTTATTCAAGTGTTATTTTTATCACATCCTTGAGATGCGACAAGTATGGGTTATCGCATGTGTATGATGCAAGGAGTTATTGTTATCGCATCTGTTGGACACGACAAAGGTGGTTATCGCATACTTGAGGTGCGACAAGTATGGGTTATCGCATGTGTATGATGCAAGGAGTTATTGTTATCGCATCTGTTGGACACGACAAAGGTGGTTATCGCATACTTGAGGTGCGACAAGTATGGGTTATCGTATATATATATATGATGCGACATAATTTATTATCGCATCAATACGATGCGATAAGTTAGTGTGTTTTATGTGGTATGCGACAACTTGATTACTTGTTTATTTAAATGCAAGTTTATATGTGATGTAATAAACGGGTTATTTATTATTTGATGTGATAAATGGGTAATGGCTCGTCATTTTGATGCGACCTAAAGAGGTTTGTTCGATAAAACATTGTTTATTTGTTATTTATACAAATATGGGTTTATAAAAGTGTTTTGGTGATCTTTCACCATGTAATAGCAACCAAAGGGATTTCTCACAGACCTTATGGTCTAACCCTCATTTTGGTGTTTTAAAATGTGGATTACAGGTCAGACACAATCATATGATAAAGGGAAAGAAAAATTATGAAGAATTTATGATTGCTTGCATGTGGATTTTTGGGATGAATTGATGTTATATGTACTTGATTACTTGTTATGTATACAAGTCTTGTATTGAGATTACGTGGAAAAGTTTGGTAGCTACTTTTATAATGTAGCTTTTGTATATTTTGGGATCGAATGTGTAAAGTTGTATTTCATGATATATTAAATATATATTTATATGCAAATGTGATATTGGGTTGTTACAAGTTTGGTATCCGAGCCTGAGTTTAAGATATTTAGGTACTCAGCATGATGCCTAGACTTAAATTGTATTATTTGCATATTAAGGGTCTTTTACGTATGTAGAATCTTTGGAATAACTACGATGGGTTAAAAGAACAATAATCATGGGTTACAGGTACATATTTATGCTTGGATACTTTATTATATTTGGGAAATGTGTTTATGTGAATATTAAATTTTGTAAATTGACAAATGGCAAGTCAAATCTAGAAGGTCTGAAAGAATCGCCCTCATGAGCCTGGACGAGGGAGAAATTTCACCTGAGAATGTTCCTAAAAATCTACTAGTGGGTCGGGGCCGAGGTAGGGGCAGAGGAAGGGGACGTGGAACAGAAAGAAATAGTCATCGTGAAGTTCATCCAGATCAAGATGAATCTATTAAGGGAAAACATTAACAGATAACCAATTCAATATCCTGAGTATGTTACTCAAGATATGTTCGCTGAAAAAATGAGCAAATTGATAAATACTTTTGACTTATATTCTGGGAGTCCTGCCAGAGTGGAAACAGAACAAGTAGAGATTAAGCTGTAAATCCACTATGCAAATACGAGAGGGGGGTGATATCAAGATGTTTTTGACATGTAAACCCCCAAATTTTTCCGGAGAAAGATTTCTTGTAAACACAATGTGATGGTTGAAGGAAATAGAATCAGTTTTCAATACAAGTAAGAGTTCTTACGAAGACCGGGTCAGATTTGCCGTATCTATGCTTAAGTCTAATGCTTTATATTGGTGGGATGTTGAATCTTTGGCAAAACCCAATATTTTATAAATCATATCTTAGATGGAGTTTGTTGATCGATTGAAGGAACAATTATGCCCTAAAGCGGCAGTAAGGCAATTGGAAGAGGAATTTTTGAAGTTAGAGCAGGGTAATCAAACGGTAAGGGAGTATACAGATAAGTTCATTGAACACTCCCGTTTCGCTGAACATTATATCTCATCTGAGTCTCGTAAAGTTCAGAAGTATATTTGGGGATTAATTCCTTCGATCCAAGAATTTATAATTGCGAGGAATCCCGCTACTTTCCCTTTGGCAGTAGATGCAGTTGAAACAACCGAGAGAAATAAGAACCGGAAAGGGGAAGAAAATGTAGATGAAAAGAGGAAGTGGGAGGGGTCTTCAATAGAGTTTAGAAGACCAAAGTTTGTGAAAACAGAGAATCGTCCGATTTTGGCGATTCGTTGAACAACCCTGACAAAGATGTCACCGTGTTCACCAAGGTGATTGTAATATGAATCAAAGAGTTTGTTTCAGGTGTAGAAAATCAGGGCATATTTCCCGAGATCTCCGGATGCCTCAATGTTTCTACCAGTGTTATTCTCCAAATCATATGAAATCATATTGCCCTCAGTTAAAGAATCAAATATACTTTCTTGGTGGAAACATTCCAAGTACTCATGGAGGAGTCAACATTAGGAGGGGTGAATATGATTGGGCAAGGGGACGGTCTTTTTAGATGTCGAGGGGGGAGGCAGAAGAAATTTTTGATGTGGTGACAAGTACGTTTCTTGTAAACTTAGTATATGTAACAACCCTCACATATCAAATACATATAATTCACATCATCATTCTCATAATACTAAAATAGTATTATTACAAAACATGAACTATCAAAATGTATTTTTAATACATATGCATAACAAG
>NW_020201737.1:48520-50442 GCF_001531365.2 Cynara cardunculus var. scolymus
CTCTCGCGGTTACACCGCCATCTCACACGCAGTTAACACTGCTCATATCATTCCCAAAAACATTCTATTAAAATCATCTCCTTTTTATCCGGACTTRAAGTCCGGTCAGACTTGTCCGGATTAGAAGTCCGGTCAAAACACTTTGAAAATAAACCAACTCCCTTGTCCGGTTTAGCAATCCGGTCATTATAAATATGAAAATATAACATTCTTGTCCGGTTTACAAGTCCGGTCAATACTCCAATTATATCGTTGTCAGGTTTATAGTAAACCGGACGATATACCGTTCATCCTTTGTCCGGTTTAGAGTAAACCGGACGATATACCGTTCATCCTTTGTCCGGTTTAGAGTATACCGGACAACACATCATTTAACCTTTTGACCGGTTTAAAWTATACCGGYCACCCCTTAGCCGGTTTATAGACTTAAACCTTTTCTCACAAGCGGTTTAGAAGTAAACCGATCACCATATGACTGGTTTAGATGATATTCGGTCACCTCTTGGCCGGTTTAGTTATCCGGATTACAATCCGGACAACACTTGTACGGTTTAATCAAGAACATTCATAAAATGCTATAAAATTCAATATAACCAGTTCCAAATGCTTATCAAATCATATATAAGCAATTTATACTTCAAAGCTCTATACACTCACCTTTAGCAATTGAGAACCAAAGCTTTTGAATCTCTTTTCTCCTGTGAAATCCTCCTTCTTCAGAGAAAACTTTCTAATTATGGAAAGTGTGTTGTGTGTGTTTTCTCTTCATAAATTCTATTTATACCAACACACATAACCACAAGGGAATTGAGAGGCGGCTTAATAACCGACCCTCTCCCCTTCTTTTCTTCTTTTAAATGTTCCCACACACACATATTATGCATACATATATCTTTTATATATATATATATATTTATAAATAAATATATACATATATATATATATATACATGACTATAATAATAACCAGACTATTACAATATTCCCTCCTTAAAAGAATTCCGTCCCGGAATTCACTTAAGCAAACAAGTAGGGATATTTCATCCGCATTTCTAACTCTGGTTCCCATGTGGCATCTGACCCTTTATGATAACGCCACTGAACCTTCACTAACTCAATCTCTTTATTTCGTAACTTCTTCACCTTATAATCAGTAATCTGCTCAGGRGTTTCTTCAAAACATAACTTTTCATCTACCTTAATCTCAGGTAGTGGTACTGCCACATCTGGACTTATTAGACACTTCCTCAAATTTGACACATGAAACGTGTCATGTATTYCACTTMATTCTACAGGAAGTTCTAACTTATAGGCCACTTCCCCAACTCTCCCMATAATAGGAAATGGTCCGACATATCTTGGACTTAACTTTCCTCTCTTTCCAAAATGTACTATACCTTTCCATGGTGATATTTTCAACATCACTTTATCACCTATTTGGAACTCAATCGGTTTCCGACRTTTATCTGCATAACTTCTTTGTCTATCTTGCGCTGCTTTCATTCGTTCCCGTATTACCCCAATTTTATCTGCAGTTTGCTGAACTAACTCAGGCCCAGCTAACTGTCTTTCACCTATTTCATTCCAGCACAAAGGAGTTCGACATTTTCGTCCATACAAAACTTCAAAAGGTGCTGCCTGAATACTTGAATGATAGCTATTGTTGTATGCAAATTCAACCAAAGTCAAATCACTATCCCACGACCCTCCAAAATCAATAACACAAGATCTCAACATATCTTCTAATGTTTGGATAGTTCGTTCACTCTGTCCATCAGTTTAAGGATGATAAGTTGTACTTAGCTTAATCTGTGAACCCATCTCTCTCTGAAAACTTTTCCAAAACATAGAAGTGAAGCGACTATCTCTATCAGAAACAATTGATAATGGAACTCCATGTCGTGTTACTATCTCATCAAGGTA
>NW_020201738.1:0-1364 GCF_001531365.2 Cynara cardunculus var. scolymus
GATACGGCACTCTCATCAAAGGAAATGTCTCAATCAGCAAAGTGGCTTATGTCGAAGGATTAAAGCACAATCAATTAAGCATAAGTCAGATTCAACTTGCTGACATTTTTTACAAAAGCTCTTGATGAAAAGCGATTTTTATTTCTAGTCAGCAAGATGGATATGCTGAATCTCACCACTTAGAGGCAATAATTATCTTTTAACCAGCGATCTTCAATATCTCATGGTTATGCCAATAAGTGATACAATAACAAAGCCATAAATTCTCTAAGTATCTTAAACCAGAGCCTCTGGTTCTAAAGACCAGAGCCTCTGGCTATATAGAATGACAGATTAATTGGCAAAATTTCATCTTTGAAACCAGAGCCCCTCTGGTTCTATTGGTAACTAGAGCCCCTCTGGTTCAAAGCAAATACTTGGTATTTCTTACCAAGTCTTTTTCTCCCACCCAGAGCCTCTGGTTATATAAACCAGTGCCTCTGGATTCCAACATATTGAGATATCAATGTCTCAATCCTTGATTCTCTCATTCTGTCATCATTTTTTCTCCTTAACCAACCAGAGCCTCTGGTTCCAAAGACCAGCGCCTCTGGTTCCCACCTTTACTTGCTATATATTATTTTCCTTACAACAAGAGCCTCTGATTCTAAAGACCAGAGCCTCTGCTTAAGATTACTTGCAAGCAAGTCTTAACCATTTCCTTTCTAACTCCTTTTCATATTGTTTTTCAACCAGAGCCTCTGGTTCTAAAGACCAGAGCCTCTGGATGCCATCCAGTGCTTTTGAATCTTATTTTTCCTTCCCCTTTGAAACCATAGCCCCTCTGGTCCTCGCTCACTAAAATCATTTATATGACTAAGTGTGTCCATTCACCTAGAGCCTCTGGTTCCATAGACCAGAGCCTCTGGTTTCCACCCTACTTGCATTATATTCTGTTCTCACAACCAGAGCCTCTGGCTTTAGATTCTTTGCAAGCCCTATTTTAATCATTTCATCACATATACCATTTCATCATCATTCAACCAGAGCCTCTAGTTCCAAAGACCAGAGCCTCTACTTTCCTTCGCTTGCTATACATTCTTTTTCTCAACCAGAGCCTCTGGTTCTAAAAACCAGAGCCTCTGGCATTGGTTTCTTTGAAAGCAAAGTCTTCGTCATTTCATTTCATACTTCATTTAATCATCCTTCACAATCTGAGCCTCTAGTTCTAAAGACCAGAGCCTCTGGATTCAAAGTCTTTGCAACCAAAGCCCCTATGGTCTCAAAGACTCATTCCTTTCCAATACTTAACCATATTTCATTTTTCTCTCTCATCCTTCACAACCAGAGCCTCTGGTTCTAAAGACCAGAGCCTCTGGATTCAA
>NW_020201738.1:3013-4259 GCF_001531365.2 Cynara cardunculus var. scolymus
AGAGGTGATGAAGAGATAAGAGCCCATTCGCCTCAGGGCTCGCCACAACCTCTCACACACACAAACGCATTCGTTGCTTTTGATGTTGAACCCATAGATCGTTCAGAGAGATCTTTATTTCGTGCACCACTAGCCTTGGTATTTGATCTACCAAAGGGTACACACATCCGATTCACATACTCAGCCTCTGAAGCCAAGGAAGAGGAAGAGGATGTCCAAACATCACGAGATAGTTCTTCTCTCGAAGGCTATCAAGGACATGATGGAAGTCCTTCGCGGCCTACCTTCACACAAGGCCAAGAAGGYKCCTCAGGAACAGAGGCACAACCTGCAGCATCCGTTGCTGTAGGGGTTACACCCTTAGTCGATCTGGTCACCAAGGCTGAGTTCCAAGCCTTTGTTGATACAGTTCTACGCCTCATGCTCGAGCAGCCGCCCAAGCAAACGACAACGCCACGATGACCACGACCCCGATGATCAAGGTCTTGGACCTCGTGAGGGGGAGACAAAGGCGGCGACTGCATATACATCTCCATTCGCTGTACCAACACAACCATAACCATCACCACCCCATAATTTGTCATCCAATGAAAACTTGGAAATTGATGTTTTTCTTCTAGATTAGTGTATGTTCTTCATATGTGTCTCGATTAGACTTTGTTATTTCATTACTTAGGGGCAGATTGTTAAACCCCACAATGCAAAATGTAAAAAGTAATGAAAAACAAACAAGTGATGAAGAACCAGAAGACCAATGAAGACATCAAGACAAAAACGACTAAGTCTGGATTCGACCATTGGATTGATGGATAGACTAACCAGATGATCGATGGAAAGAATAACCAGAGAACCGATGGACGAAGTTAGACCATTGGATCGATGGAAAGAACAACCAGAGAACCGATGGACGAAGTTAGACCATTGGATCGATGGAAAGACCAACCAGAGGATCGATGAACACTGGATCGATGGATGAAGTTCAAGCAGAAGATCGATGGAAAGACCAACCAGAGGATCGATGGACGAAGTTCGACCAGAAGACCAATGGACGATGTGTTCTCATCGATGCTCTGGACAGACAAACACTTAGAAGATTTTCTAAGTATTTATCCAAGCGTGCAATGAAGATTTAAAGATAAGGATGAAATCATCACATTGATAATGACAGCTGAAGATGACAAATCAACAGCTGGAATTATAGTTTATCTTGTTAATAATGCTTATCCATGTAAAAGATAAACTTTAT
>NW_020201738.1:6656-11956 GCF_001531365.2 Cynara cardunculus var. scolymus
CTTAGCACGATTGTTGTTGTCTTGTTCTTATGCACACAAAGGACAAACCCATACCCTTACAAAAGTTAGTATGGTACGGAGCCGATTAGTCGACTCTTTGTCCACCAACTTTAGGTAAGGATGTCTGCTCAAAAATATTGCTTTTTTACTATTCACTATAGCAAAGAACAAACCTTCCTCTTAAGGTTTGACACGCACTCTAAACCTACCATATTGCATTAAATGATCATTTAATGCACTGGTATAAATAGAAGTGTTTCTTCTCCATGCAGAGAGCGCGCATCTCTCTCTAACCTTATTCTTACTTCAAGCATCTTTTAGCTTAAGTAAAGGATCTTTCCTTTTAGCAATCTCTTTTCTTGTATTTGCTAAAGCTTTGTGTATAACCAAAGATTGTTTAGATAGGTTTCTATTACCTCATCTTTCCGCAAACAGTCTTGTAAAATCTGTATTGATCTTCTCTATCAATATATATTTTAAATTTGAAAATATTGTGTTTGTATTCATCCCCCCCCCCACTTCTACAAACTGTTTCTATTCCTGTAGATCCTTACGGGACCAACAACTATACAACGTATCCGATTTACCAATCCGGTCAATACAAGTCCTTGTCCGGTTTACTAATCCGGTCAACTCTTAAAGACTTGTCCGATTTATCAATCTGGATAACACACTCAAGGCTATGTCTGGTTCACAAATAAACCGATCACCCCTTGGTCGTATTCCTACTTCTCCGTTCAATATCCTTAACCGATTTATAAAAATTAAATTCACTAACTCTTTAAATCGCATGACCCTGTGTTTGATTTGAGGCTACACCGGACAATACGTGTCTGATTTAACCTTAAACCGATCAACCCTTTGTCTGATTTAAGTCAAATCCGGGTAAACAAGTTTTTAAAACAAATCATTAACCAAATCAAGGGAATTACTTCTCAATTGAAATAAAATGGTAAACCACTCACCTTGAATACTTTTGAAAATTTTCTCAAAATATAGTTGAGAATAATCCGGTCACCACTTCTTCTTCTAAATCGTACACTTACTATCAATTTTGGCAAGAAGAGAAAAATGACAACTTAGCACCCCCTTTATACTCTTTCTAAAAAGAGTATGGCAGCTAAACCGCCTCCAACCATGCATCCCTTATGCATGCTATACATTTCATGCATACATTTATATGCACACAAGCATTATACATTCATTAATGCATATTAATACCCACATATTTGATGCATACTCATTTATGCACATAATTTCACATACTAGCATGATCAAATATAATAATTTATCATGCTATCACATAATCATTTAACAAATAATCACATAATAATTACCTCATGTGATAACCAGGATCCGGTTATCACATAAGTGGTGGTGTTAAATTTTACCGGTAAGCGCTTACTCGGTAAGTGTTTGGTAAACAGCTCCTAAGTTAGGTACGTTGAATTTGAAAATTTGAATTCTTCTTAAAATTTAATCAATATTTGAAAATTTAATGTTTATTAATTAAACTGATAAACTTTTGATTGGATTTAGTTTAAGTCAAATTCAGTATTTCAAATGTTTGTACTTTCAAATATAAGTCAGTATTTCATTTTTTTTATGATCAAATTTTTGAATATGAAATCTATTTTTGAGTGGGCGTGTTGAAATTTTTTTTTTTATCTTGATCATTTTTAGGGTGAGTAAAATACCTAAATTGAATAATAACTGATATAATTTTTACATGTATTTTCAAAGACTTAGCTTTGATCGATGAGAATTTTTAGGATAAAGGTCTGTCCGATAAGGATCTTATCCGGACAAAGTGTTGTCCGATGTGGGATTAATCCGGACGTAACTATGTCTGATGAAGACCTCATTCGGACAAGGCATATCCGATGAGGACCTTATTAGGATAAGGCCTATCCGATGAATTCTTATACGGACAAAGTTTTGATCGATGAAGACGTGTTTCATAAGATGTTGATCGATGAAGAGTGTAAGACTTGATCGATGAAGAGTCCATCCGGACAAAGGCTTGTCCGATGAGAGCCTATCCGAATTAGATGGTGACTATGATGTTTAAGCATTGTCCAAGGAGTTCGTTATCCGGACAAAGCATTATCCGATAAGGAATGTGAAACGATTCTCTTTGTCGATTTAGTTTCTTACTTTCCCATATAAATACTCGTCCGATTTTGTTTTCATTTCTTTTTGTAGTCTTCATCTCTCTCATTTTATTCTCATCGTTCATATCCTCAAGAACTTCATTAGTGACTTCTTAAAGTTTTCTTCGTCGGACATTCAATCTTCGTCTTCTACATCTTCTAGTTCTTATCATTTGGATTGTTCTCATTTAACTTGTGATTCCTTGAACCAATTTGATTCTAATCTAAAGATTTGTAAACAATGATTAATCTGTTCTTGAAATATATGAATTAGAACTTAATAATTCTGGTCATGATTTTAATTTTGAACCTTAAACAATGAAACTAGAACGATAAACACTTAAAACATGAATTCAGGACTGTAATTTTTAATCTTTGAATGAAAAAGATGATCGATAAGGACTTGACTTAAATGAAAAAGATGTCTGATAAGGACTTGACCGGATAAATCTTTTCATGTTAAGAATTTTTATCTTTGATCGGAGAGGATGTGTGAATTAGTTAACCGGAGAGGAGAGTTTTGACCTGAGAAAGAGTGTTAGATGGGTGAACAAAAAATGGTCAACCCGCGAAACCCGCTAACAACTCAATTAAACCCAACCCGTCAAACCGCTAAACTACCAAATCGCTAAACCGCCAAACCACTAATTAGGAGGGTTGAAATTGGGTTAGCATAACTTAACCCAACCCAAACCGCCAACCTGCCACTAATGTATATATTTTTTTATAAAATTATGTGTGTACATATATATATATATATATATATATGATATTTACAAAAATTAAGGAGGCCTTTGTATGCACACAAAGTTGGTTGGAGGAGAATAATGAGGGAATTCAAATAAGTGAATTTGTAGATGAAATTTCATCTTATGACTTTCTTGAAGAAGGTAAACTTAACGATGGTTCTTTTTTCATGCTTATATAGTTACATATTCTTAATAAATTGTTTAATATTCTTTTTGAATTGTAGACAAGCTCAAGGAGAATGCAACATCACAGTCGGGAAGGTCAAAGACGGTCATACTTGATTGAGCTTTTAAATCGTACCAAATTATGTAAGTTACGTTTAGGATATGGGATGCAAAGTTGTTCTTTTGTTGTTTTAGCGGTAAGTTGTTCTTATTTATTTTGAACTCTTTGGTTGAGTAATGTTCCGTGCAACTCCTAATATCCTATTACACCAACTTTTGCAGGAAAGCAGTGTAGAACGAGATGCCATAAGGATCCTAATCTCCTATTGCACCAACTTTTCCCAAGGACACATACTTTGACATATGGAAATGGGAAGTCTGTTGCTCGTATCAAACTTTTGAAAACTGATTTCTAGAATTGAGGATTTAGTCTTTAGATGTATTTTTGGATGATTGTAATAACTAATGACTTTGTTGGGTATATTTTTAGTATTATTTATCATATTTCATTTGCCAATTTTATGAGTTTTAGTAATCCGCCAACCCAATCCAACCCAACCCGCCCTAACCCGCAAGGGTTGGGTCGGGTTATATTTTTGAATGGGTTGGGTTGGGTTGAGATTTCCCAAACCGCCATAATTGGGTTGGGTTGGGTTGTAAAAATGTCATAAACCGCCCAACCCAACCCGTGTTCACCCCTAGTGTTAGATTTTGTTAACCAGTGAGGATTTTGTTCTTGAAATTTTTTTTAACCGGTGAACATGTTATATCCGAAGAGGTCATGTTGTCCGGATTAGTTGTGAATGAGTGTGTCCGGATAGTAAGTATCCATAGAGTGTTTATTTTATTTTTATCTAAGTGTTTTTTTTCTTATTAACTTTTTAAATTTTTTTTTTTGTTTTGATCAAATTTTTTTGTTTTAATTTTTTAAGTAGATTTTATTTTATTTTTCTTATATTTTTAGTATTGAATTTTTTTATAATTGTTTTTATATATTTTTTGTTATTTTTTTTGAGTTGATTTTTTTTTTAGCTGAAAAAGCCGAAGTGTATCTTTTTGGTCTTTTGAAAGCTTTTTTTTTCTTAAAAAAATGATTTGGCTATCAATGGCTCTTTTGGTCAGTGTCAAGTTTTTTAATTTGTGAAATTTTGTTTCATTAAGGGTCTAATGTAATATTCGGGTTTTAAGTTTTGATTTAAGATTTCTTTAACATACATATATATATATATATATATGTGTGTGTGTGTGTGTGTGTATGTGTATGTGTGTGTGTTATGTTTATATATATATTTGGAGATTAAATTTTTTTTTAAAAAGAAAAAAAGGGGGGGAGGTCGGCTGGTTGTGCCGCCCACCACCTTTCCTCAATATATATATATAGAAAGTGGAGAAGATGAAAGGTTTTTACACACACACTGTATTTAGAAAGCTTTCTTTGAGAATCAGAAGGATTGCAAGAAGAGAATCCAAAAGCCTGGATATTCGATTTCAAAAGGTGAGTGTATTAAAGCTTTGAATATAAATTGTTTACATACAATTTAGTAGTATTTGGAACTGGTTATTATGAATTATGTTTCATTTTATGTGGATTCTTATTTAAAAAGTTTAAGTGGTGACCGGATTAATACCCAGACAATCTCATTCGGATAGAAAACCGCTCAAAAGGTGACCGGTTTATTTTAAACCGCTCAAGTGTTGTCCGGAGTCCTCCCTAAACTGGTCAAGAGGTGACCGGATCTCATCTAAACCGTTCAAGAGTTTGGCGGTGTATTGACCGGATTGTTTTAAACCGGTCAAAGGTTGGGCAATGTATTGTCCGGACTCTTATCCGGATAGAAATTGGAATATTTCTAAATGTTAAATCGGTTAAGCTTTGGGCAGGTGTATTGTCTGGATTTGTTATCCGGACAAATATGTTAGAAATAATTTTAAGTGTTAACCGGACAAGGTTGACCGGACTTCAAATCCGGTTAATGTGTTGGAATATTTTTGAAGTGTTTTTTAGATGTAATGGCGGTGTAACCGCGAGAGAGATGAAATGGCGGTGTAACCGCAAGAGAGATGTAATGGCGGTGTAACCGCGAGAGAATGATGTAATGGCGGTGTAACCGCGAGAGTGATGAAATGGCAGTATAACCGCGAGAGAGATGAAATGGCGGTGTAACCGCGAGAGAGATGAAATGGCGGTGTAACCGCGAGAGAGATGAAATGGCGGTGTAACCGCGAGAGAGAT
>NW_020201738.1:12011-40044 GCF_001531365.2 Cynara cardunculus var. scolymus
CAATGGCGGTGTAACCGCGAGAGACATAAATAAATTTATGTGTCAGAACAAGTTTGATTCTGAACTGGTTGTTTGGAAAGTATATTGTTCGTTTGAGAATTATACACTCACTAGACCTTTTTGGTCTAACGCTCAGTTGTTGGACTAACCTGTTTTGCAGGTCTTCATACCTCGCAAGATAAAGGCAAAGGAAAAGTTTAGAATGAATGACGTTTAGTTATTCAAAATGTATATTAAGAAAGTATTTTTTTAATTTGTATTTTGTAAACGATGTTATATTTTGTGTTATGAGTATGATGATGTGGATTATCAGTACATAGAATATGTGGGTTGTTACATCTAATCTGTTTGTTATTTTATCGATAAATTCATGACGACTGCAGAAAACAACCTTATTACCCATGGATCTAATGATTAAAACCCAATCCCTTCCATCAGATCCGAACCTACTTCCTATTTCCAGTCAGCTACATTTATAATCCCCGATGAAACCTTATTTCCGAAATCTCTATACCTTGACCTAAAACTAAATAACCATGACTTCAACTTCGACATGCCTTCTAAATACCAAATTGAGGATCCCAAATTGTTTAATCAATCTTCATGAATGATCAAGAACATCATTATAGCAAATCAAGAATATTGAAAGTAGAAGAATTTAGAGAGAAAAAACTCAATCTTGATTATTATCTTCAAAGTATCCTTACAACAAAGATTAATCTCACTTAAGCACCTTAACAAAGATTACCAAAAACTAAACCTATTTATAGGAAAATTACAAAACAAAATTACAAAGTAGAAACAAGATTGAATAGAACACTTAAGCTCAAAAACTCAAACCCAACATTCTCCCCCTTTGGATTCAAGCTTGAAAGAATTGTACATTTTGTATTTCTTTGGAATCTCTGAAGTTTTAAGCAACCTTAAATTTTGAAAACATTCTTCATATATTCTCCCTTTTCGGATATAAGTCTGAATCAACAACAGACTTCAAATTTGAATCATCAAGATATGATCTTTGAAAAACTCCTTCAAATAACTTCCTCCTCGAAAATTTTAATTCCCCCTTAAACATTCTCCCGCTTAGACTGATAAAGATTTATAATTTGATAAACTCCTCCTTTAAAAAAACAGTAAACTCTTTTATGAAATGATCATCACATTCACTTCTTGAAAACTTTGACAAATTCCCAATCTTCAGAAATGGCATAGAAATTTTCATTCATTATACAAGAATACTCCCCCTAATGATGAAATGAGGAGCATTTACATCATACATCAAAACGAATGAACTTTGAAAGTATGTCATCAAATCATACAATGATAAGCAAATCTCTTCAAATTCACTTATATAACTTTTCAGATTATGAAGATAAAGGAAAGAATCAGATTCAACTTATGAACCTACTAGCAATTTTATACAAAGATTGACCTATAAATATAACAGATATATTCAGTACAATGAATGTACTTAATATATGAGATTTTTTAATGTTTTTCTCACCAGGTCTTGCATTCAATCATTGATGGCTTTGAAAAGCTTATCTATGAATGTTATGACAGAATAACAAATATTCTATAAATTTGTGTAGTGAAGAAATGATAAAGCAACTACTGCTTCAAATTTGGCTCAAAAAGATAAACATTGTGGACTACATAAATTTATCAGACTCAATATATGATCAACAAGACTTGAAGGGGTGAAATATATCCTTCTTTTTCAATATCAATTATCTCCAGATGAGAAACTAATATATTATTAGTTGCGTGCCCCAAATGTTATTGAAACTCTTATCTTTTGAGAGATAAATGAGTAGCTTGTGGGGTTGTGATAAGAATTAGCCTGAGCTTTGCTTTTTTCAATATTAGTCTCCAAAGAATTGAGAACTAATAGCTTTTGTGGTTTGCCCGGTTTATAGAAGATAGAACATGATTGTTTTAATCTTTTAATCTTGACACAACTCTCATCAATTATTTTAGCTAACAACAACTACCCCTCCCATAAATTTTAAGCTCTAAACACAAGCCCATTTTACATTTAAGCTCATTCAGATATGGATGTCCTCTTGGGTAGGGCTGTCGATTCTGACAATCCATAGAGGTATTTCTGTGAAACTCTTAGTCCCTCCTAAAAATAACAATGTAGGCTCATTTGATCAATAATGTTTGATCAAAAATAATATTGCAATTAAGCACAATTGTTTAGATGAAAATTGATCAAGAAAAATGTAGCAATTAAGTACATGAACAATTAATCAAGAGTAATGTACAAAACAAATTATTCAGAATAGTTGAGAGAAATGAACGAAGATCTGTAAGAACAAGTTTATGGATTTATACAAACAAAGAATGAAGAATTATGAATTAATCAAAGAATTATGAATTAATTAAAGAATTATATTTCAGATAAGCTCAAAAAACAACTTTGAAAACGAGTGTATTATCATTGAAAATGATTTTCATTTAAGAGACGTGATAATAACAATTTAAAAAATAGCTAAAACAGGTATTGGAAATATGAATGAAGAGAAAATACACAAGAACACAACAAAAATGGCAATTCAAGATTATGAATCTTGAGAGAGAAAGTCAAATAGTCAACTTTTGTATATTTTATTTAAAGCTCAACAATTACAATCACTAAACACAATTAAGCTCTCTCCACTTTTTAACACAAAGACTAAACTATTTATAGGTCTAAACAATACAAGATTACAAAGAGAATTCAAGATTGAATACAAATAGCTCTAAAATTCAAACCCAACATTCTCCTCATTTGGATTCAAGCTTGAAAGAATCTGTAGATTTTGAATCCCTTTTGAAACATTGAAGCTTTAAGCAACTTTAAGTCTTCAAGATATTCTTCAAAACATTCTCCCCATTGAATGTAGAACTAAAAACAATCTTCTTCTTTCACTTTAATTCTCCCCTTTGATGAAAAACTGAATCAACAATTCTTTAGATTTAATCTTCAAGATATGATTTTTAATAAACTTCTTCAGATAACTTTCACTTGAACAACATCAGAAAGTCTTAGCTTATCTCTTAAACCATTCCCAACAATCCCTCTTTTAAAGATGAATCATTCTCCCCCTGAAAATCAAATTTATCACATGAAAAACTCTTCAGTTCAAACCCAACATTCTTCTCCAACAAAACAGATATAAAATATATATCACTTGAAATCTTTTCTAGTAAACTTCTGTTAAGATAAAATCTTCACATTCACTCCCCCTCGAACATTACAGCACAAAGATGTTCAGCAACAATCAATAATCATCACATACACTCCTTTAAACTTGATAAGTTCCTGATCTTCAGAAATGGCGCAGATATTCATTCATTATATATATATATATATATTGTTGGGATTTCCGCCTCATCGTTCCCTCGAGCCGGTCAAATCCACGATTCTTAAACCCAACGCTCATGTATCAATGCAAGAGCATCCCACATCGGTGAGGCTAGGGAGATTCGTCTTCCTTATAAAGAAGGGGGGATCTTACTCCTACTAGTGACGCGTTTTAAAGCCATGAGGGGTTGTTGCCGGGAGGGGCAGCCCAAAGCGGACAATATCATGTGGGCGGTTCCCTAGTATCGGTCCAACAATTGGTATCAGAGCTAGGGCCGCACCAATATGGGGGGGGGGAATGTTGGGACTTCCGCCTCATCGTTCCCTCGAGCCGGTCAAATCCGTGATTCTTAAACCCAACGCTCATGTAGCAATGCAGGAGCATCCCACATCGGTGAGGCTAGGGGGATTCGTCTTCCTTATTAGGAGGGGGGATCTTACTCCTACCAGTGACGTGTTTTAAAGCCGTGAGGGGTTGTTGCCGGGAGGGGCCGCCCAAAGCGGACAATATCATGTGGGCGGTTCCCTAGTATCGGTGCAACATATATATATATATATATATATATACTCCCCCTTATGATGAAATGAGAATCATTTGCATCATACACCAAAATGAATGAATCTTCGAATGTATGCTGTCAATTCATAAAATGGTAAGCAACTATTTTCAAATTCGCTTATATAATCTTTTCAGACTATGAAGATAAGGGAAATAACCAAATTCAACTTATGAACTTGTTAACAATCTTATAAAAAGATTGTCCTGTGAATATAACAAATATATTCAGTATAATGGATGTACTTCATATATGAGACTTTTTTATGTTCATCTCACCAGGACATCCATTCAATCATTGATAGCTTTGAAAAGCATATCTATGAATATTATAACAAAACAACAAATATTTTGTAAAATTTTGTGTAATGAGAAAAATAAAGCAACTAATGCTTTGAATTAGGCTCAAATTGATTAACATTGTGGACTACACAAATTTATCAGACTCAATTTGTGATCAAAAAGACTTGAAGGAAGGACATATACCTTTCTTTTCAATATCAATTTTCTCCAAATGAGAAACTGATGTTATGAACTGTGTGTCCCAAGTGTTATTGAAACACTTATCTTTTGAGAGATAAATGAGTAGTTGGTGGGGTTATGACAAGAATTGGCCTGGGCTTTGCCTTTTTCAATATTAGTCTCCAAAAAATTGAGAACTAATAGATTTCGTGGTTTGCCCTGATTATAGAAGATAGAACATGATTATTTTAATCTTTTAATCCTGACACAACTCTCATCAATTATTTTAGCTCACAACAACTACCCCTCTCATTTTCATTTTTAGCTCTGCACACAAACCCATTTTGCATTTAAGCTCACTCAGATATGGATTATTCTCTTGCTAAGACTGATCAAGTGATTAGTAGACCTTACAGTGCAAGGAAGAACAGTATTAGTAACAACAGATTCACGAGAAACAACAGAATCAACTTTATTAACCCAAACTTGTTTAACTTTTAAAAAATTATTGAGTGATTTAATGACAAACCCTTTGTAAAACTGATTTGAAGTATGAGACTTTATCTTAGAAACAGTTGATTTAGGGTTGCTTGAATAAATGTTAGATTTGACACTGGAACAGTCATAAAAGCAGGTTTTAGACTTAGGTTGAGAACCAGATGAGCTTTCAGCACTTGAATTAGAAAATTCTTTTATCTTCTTAAGTAACTGGTCTCTCTCATCTGTAACTAAATCATATTTCTTCTTAAGTTTAGTTCTCATATTCAATTCAGCTACAAGTTTTGTCTTTAAATTTGACAATTTCTTTGAAGTTTCCGAGAACTTACCTTCCAATTCTCTTCTCTTTTTCTCAAAATCTTTTCTTTCTTTCTCAAATTCTTTTCTCACTTTTTCTGAACTTCCCTTCTCATTCTCTGAAGCAATGTCAAGCTATTTCTTCTTCTCAGTTAGCTCCTTAGCAATTGCAACATTCTTTTTAGCAGTATTTTTATTCTCCAAAGCAAAAACTTTCTTCTCTTCATTTAAAGTTTTCTGCTTTCGAGCAATGCTATCAAACATTTGCAAATGCTTCCTTTGACATTCTTCCTCATACTCTTTCTTCTCTTTATCAAACTTGGATCTTTCCAAAGTGATAACTTGTTGAAAATCTGAGATTTGTTTTGAAAGCATTGTAGAATTCAACTCTAAATATTTTATTTTGCTTTCATATGATTTTCTTTCAGCATCAAATCTCTTCTCTGTCTCTATCACTTTATCATTCTCCTTTCCTTTAAAGTTCTTTCAGTAGTCAATTCATTCTCTGCTTTATGGATTTTCTTTGTCAGCTCATACTTCTCTTTGATTTGCTTTATCCTTTCTTCATCAGACTCTTTTCTTTCAGATTATAAGATCTTCTCAATCTCATAAACTCTAGATGTCAGTCTGAAATTTTCCCTTAATAGATCAAAGTCTCTTTTTTGACTTGCACTGAGATAAATATCTTTTCCAAGAAGTTCATCAATCTTAGCTTGAAGAAACTGCTTTTGTTCTTCAGATTTCTTCGATTCTCGTTTCATCTCATTAGCCCAATTTTTTTTGCATGATTCTCACAAAACACTTTCACATATTTTTCTTTTTGCTCTTTCAGACTTATCTCCAACTCAGAAACTTTCTCTTTCAAAACATTAATTTCTTTCTCATAAAATGATGCTATTTCAAAAAAAATATTCAAGAATGATTGATTAAACAAAGAATCTCTGCAGTTCAATGTAACATCTCATATCACACATTGCATGTAACACATACTTCATTCACAAGAAATACATATTTATACACCAATCAGGTCCCTTAGTACAAGAATCTACCATATAGAATACATGGTCCAAAAATTCAAAATACATTTGTTGTACTAATCATCATTCTTTCACCAAAAACTATATGCATCATGGAAAAATCTTCATACATATATGCATACAGAAAAATATCACATTTTTCCATTCCCTTTACCATCAACACCTCCTGCAATACATATTTAAAACCACAAAATGAGGGTTAGACCAGAAGGTCTAGTGAGATCCCTTTTTCTATGTCATTGCAGGGTGAAAATCACCAAAAATTTAATTTAAAAAAACTTTTCATATACATAACAAATTTATGAACAAGTAAAACATAATACCAATACCTTGCCAATATCCAAAGCCAATCACTCAGCTTTATAAATAATATACCCAAACCAAACAGGTTGGAACCTTCCAAATTCACATAACACCACTTTAAACCCTTTTTAATAAAAAACAAGGTTTATTTAAAGCTTCAGGTTATAAACCTATTATCATCTCCTCAATAACATCCAGACTACAATTTCCAATAAGAACCCTGATCTTAAATCTTTAAATCACAAAGAAATAAAGACTTAAAATCACGGTAATCTTAAAGGATATAATAGTAAGAGTTATGTTAGACCCCATAATTCTTATGTGTAAAAGTAATGAAGAACAACAAATGATGAAGGACCAGAAGGCCGATAAAAGACTTCAAGGCAAAATAACTAAGTGTTCTATACAACAAGAGGGTCGATGAATCGACCAGAGATGCAATGAACTGAGCATCTTCATAATCCCTCTGGTTACCAACACTAGGAGTCTTCTACAACAGTTCAACCAAAGGCATACTACGAAGATATCAAGATAAGATTGAATAACACCCCATAGAAGACARTTGGAAATGACGAATCGACAGCTGGATTCTACAAAGATTTATATTGTTTTTCATGTCTAGAAAAGCTTTATCTTTTCCTAGAAGATTTGCTAGATAGTCTCTCTAGATAGTTATCTTCTTGTTTAGCTTTCTAGTATAAATAGGTGTTAGGCCTATTGTAATCGGTTAACGCTTTTCACAATCATTTGGAATAAAGTGAATATTCCGGCACTCAAGTATATTCTTTGAATATTCATATTTTGTTCTTAAGTGTTTGTCATTTTATTCATTCACACAACATAATTAGGTTATTCTTAACTTAATTATTAGTGTTATTGAGAGATCTGGGATCAACAATTGGTATCAGAGCCAATTGATTGTTCTTCAATCAAAATCATTAAAAACTCTCAATTCGTTTTTTCATTCATTCTAGAGTTCATAAAAAATCATCTCTAAAAAGCGTAATTTTTCTCGTCCAAATCTTCAATGGCCAATTGGAATTCTGCTTATAGTGTTGGTTCTCTCACCAAGCCTCCAACTCTTCAAAGAGAAGAGTATCCACAATGAAGGATCAGGATGGTGAATTTCCTGGAGGGGATGGACAGAAATCTCCCCAGATCTGTGACGGAGGGTCCCTATATACGCAGACTCTTTTTCCAAGAGTCCTAGGAATAAGCACGACAGTAGAAATACTAGCTTACTACATGCCCAAAGATGAAAAAAATTGGGATGAAGATGACCTGGAGCGCATAGAAACTGACAAAAAGGCCAAGAGATTAATTATCATGGCCATTCCCAATGAAATTTTTCAATCCCTCGACGCATGCACCACAACAAAGGAACTATGAGACAAGTTGGCAAGTCAACTAGAAGGAGGCACAAAAACGAAGAAAAATCGTAGAGCTCAATGTCTCAACAAGTATACTAACTTCAAGGCTCTTCCTGATGAACCGATTCAGAAGATGTACGATCATTTCAACACATTGATCAATCAATGTCGACTAAACGACATCTCAAGGACGAAGGAAGAAAATAATGTGTTATTTCTTAAGAGTCTCGGCTATGAGTGGACTCAATTGTCAATGTCCCTCCAAACAAATCAGGACTTACACAGCTGGTCACTTCATGACGTTTGTGGAACACTTGCTGCACAAGAAAATGATATTATGAAGAGAAAAGTATCCGTCGGTGGACCCCTTGCTCTTGCTGCAGAAGAAAAGGATGTTTCAAGGACCTCCACCAGAGACCACAATAGAAAAGGCAAGAAGGCACTGGTAGTAGAATCAGAATCAGAAGATGAGACATCTGAATCCGATGATGATTTCAAAGAATTTGCCAAGTCTCTGGCCTTGATAACAAAACAGTTCCAAAGGAAGTTCATCAAAAAGCCGTTTGAGCGAAGGGACTCTAGAATAGAGAAGTTCCAGCCCTCCTACGAAAAGAAGCCGATGAAGTTCCATCAGAGGGAAGAAAGAAGAGAGGGAAGAGAAGAAAGAGAAGATAGAAGAGAGGAGAAAAGAGAAGACAGAGACGGAAGGAAGAATGACCTTCGCTGCTTTAGATGCTGAAAGATAGGTCACTTCTCAAAAGAGTGCAGAGGACGTCTGGTGAAGGATGCTGATTATTACAAGAACAAGTATAAATATAATGCTAGAGAGTGAAGCCTGATGGCTGAAAAAGAAAATTGGGTGTCTGATTCTTCGTTTGATGAAGATGACAAGTCACTCATTTGTCTCATGGCCATGTCCAATGCAGAATCCGCCTCTGATTCTAATGAACAGGTATGTGAGTCTTTTAGTGATGAAACCAACTCTGCTCCATCAGAGTTAGAGTTAAGGGTGATGAAACTTTCAGAGGATTTCTTAAAACTAAAGGAAAAATAAAATTTTGCAAAATCTGAAAGAATCAAAGCGGAAAAAGAAGTCAGTTTCTACAAAAGAGAGACTGATCTTCTAACCGAAGAAAAAGCTGAACTCGTTAAAGAAAAGAATCGTATCACATCACTTAAGAAATCAGAGGAAGAAAAGCTTCTGGATCTGAATAAGAAAATAACTAAGGACTTAGAAAAGAAGGCAAAGGCCCTAAAGGAATCCGAAGCAGAAAGGCTTAACTCAGTTGCTCTCAAAGATTTCTTACAAAATAAAAGTAAATTCTTCATCAGAAGCTTCAAACCAATGAACTACTGATGAAGAACTATAAGGATTCTCAAAACATTTACGAAAAACTTAACGGACAAAAGGACACTCAAGGGATTAGATTCAATGAATTGGACTCTTTCATCGAAACAAAGAAATCCACCTTTGAATCCACTTTCAAACTTGGATGCATTCAAATACCCGACTTTCTCCCAAAACCCAAAGCAAATTTCAAAAGGGTTAAAGTCGAGGGAAAAACTGTCTTCTTAAGATAGGATTTTGAAAATATGGTGTACGAGAACAACACAAGTAAGAATTCTGATGAAAGGAATGATGCCTCCACACCAGAGACCGATGGAAACTCTATGGTTAAATCAAAGTCTCTGGTTATCAATCCTACTTCATCATCTAGTGCTGTTGATGAAAAAGAGAATCTTAGGAAGGAACCATCATCTGATGAATCGATGAACCATCCAAGTAATATTGGAAGTTCATCTAAGTCAGAAGCGATGGAACCCCCAACAGATCACTCTAAACCATCAACCTCTGAACCCATTCCTTCCACAAACATCCATGAGCATTTTAATTTCAAAAAATCCGAGAGACTTTCTTGACTCTGAATCTGAAGAAGAAATAGTCTGCGAATCACCAGAGGTCATTGAGGATAAGAAGCCTCAAAATTTCAAGGCCTAAATGAAATCTAATGTTCCAGAATCTTTGAAAACTTCAGACAAAGGAAAAGGAAAGCTGAGTAACACCAATTCTGCCAATGATACCTCACAAGGCCCAAGTACTTCATCTAAGTTCATTAAGTTTACTCGCACACAGAAATAGAAGTGGCCTTCCTCTTACCATTCTAACCAACACTTTTCTTCTCCTTCAGTTGAAGAAAAGAAGCCCTTTCTCATGAGAGAAGTAAAGACCAAGCTTATCACAAATAAAAAATCTGAACTAGATAGGAAGTTTGTAAAAACAACTGATGCTAGGACAAGATTTTCATCCCCTGCTTTTACTTCTTATTTTTCATCGAATAAAAACAAAGTTAGACATTCAAGTCCTAAATATTCTAATTGCCAATGTTTAGCTCTTTTACAAAACCTGAGGAACCACATGTTGACTCATTGTTGCATATTTTCAAAACACGTCTATCGCTATAATGATCAAACAAATGAAAAGGTGAAAAAGGCCAAGCCTAAGGGCAAGGGAAATGCAGACAAACACAAGCCTGCAAAGGCTAAGGGTAATGGAAATCAGCCCACTCCCAAGAGGGCTGATGAAAAGAGAAAGGTCGTATCTCTGACTAACCGTGGACCCATTATGAAATGGGTACCTAAAAACCCTTAACTTGTCTTGGGGGACCAGCATGTGCAACCATGGTATATGGATTCATGTTGCTCCAGGCACATGATTGGTGATAAAAGTCAGCTGTCCTCCTTCATCGACAAATATGGAGGCGCTGTCACTTTTGGAGACAAAAGTAAGGGTACCATCATGGGATACGACACACTCATTAAAGGCAACGTCTCCATCAGCAAAGTGGCTTATGTTGAAGGTCTGAAGCATAACTTACTAAGCAT
Source organism: Cynara cardunculus var. scolymus (assembly GCF_001531365.2). Lineage (NCBI taxonomy): Eukaryota > Viridiplantae > Streptophyta > Magnoliopsida > Asterales > Asteraceae > Cynara > Cynara cardunculus. The sequence goes on from NW_020201738.1 coordinate 22,770, forward strand.
AATCTGAAGCATAACTTACTAAGCATAAGCCAGTTCTGCGACAAGGGTCTTGAAGTCAGATTTCGCAAGGGTTTCTGCATCATAGTAACACAGCCCGACCAAACCATCATCAAGGCAAAAAGAGAAGGGAATCTCTGTCTTCTGGATATTCAATCCTCTGTGGGACAAGACACCCTCTGCCTTGTATCCTATAAGAGCGATGAAAATTGGTTATGGCATTAGAAGTTCTCACATCTGAACTTTGACGTTCTAAGGAAGCTAGCCAAACAGAAGCTGGTCAAGGGGATTCCCGATCTCATCTTCGAAAAAGATCGTCTATGCTCAGCCTACGAGATGGGAAAGTCGAAATGAGCCTCTCATAAAACAAAGTCAGAAACCTCCTGCACTAAGCCCTTGGACATGATCCACATAGATCTCTGTGGGCCTATCTTTACACAAAGCCTCTCTGGAAAGAAGTACATCTTGGTACTAGTTGATGAATACTCCAGATACACTTGGGTTGAGTTCATAAAGAAGAAATTAGACGTTCCTGAACTCCTCATCGAGGTGATGAAAAGGCTCCAAGTCCTTCTACAATGCAAACTCATCAAAGTTAGAAGCGACAATGGAACTGAATTCAGAAATACCAGAATCGATGAATATCTCATCAGTGACGGCATTTCCCAAAACTTTTCAGCTGCAAGAACCCCGCAACAAAATGGAGTAGTGGAGCGAAGGAATAGAACCTTAGTTGAAGCAGCAAGGACCATGCTTGCTTCATCAGATATTACCCATCACCTTCTGGGCTGAAGCTTTTTCTACTGCATGCTTTACCCATAATCGGCCAATCATCAACAAGGGGCACCAGAAGACACCCTATGAACTCAACAATCAAAGAAGACCAAATGTCAAATATTTCCATGTCTTTGGGTGCAAATGTTTTGTACTCAATGATAGGGAATATCTTGGCAAGTTCGACAAGAAAGATGATGAAGGGATCTTTCTGAACTATTCTCAAACCGCCAAGGCCTACAGAGTCTACATCAAAAGGACAAAGATCGTCATTGAAAGCATCAACCTGTCCATTGATGATTCTTCACCGATGACTTCTGAAGTCAGTAGTTTAGGACTCGGACTTCAACAGAGAGCCTCTGATTCATCACTTGACAAACCCAATGAATCAGAGTTAGCTCATTTTTTTGAAGACATCTTCGAAGAAGAAGTAGTCTCTGGACATGCAGCTACTGCTAAACCAACTTCCAGAGCCGATGAAGAACATGAAGTCTCCAATACTGAAGGTACATCTCTTTATGAAACTCATGTTAATTCACCTTCTACTTCTTCTATCTCTTCAGATCCAGAAGATAAATCTGGAGATGATCTCTTCGAGGGGGAGCAAGCAGTTCTATCGGTCGATGAAGAACTGTATCATGTTGCTCTAGAACCCCAATCGTGCACCAAGTGGACAAAATACCATCCACGTCACCAAATCATTGGTGATCCATCATCTGGTGTCAAGACGAGATCCGCTACAGCTAATGAATGCCTCTTCGCCAACTTTCTGAGAATGATCGAACCAAAGAAGATTTATGAAGCCCTACAAGACCCAAACTGGATAGATGCAATGCAAGAGAAACTACTTCAGTTTGAGAGAAACAAAGTGTGGTCCCTCATGCCTCTACCCAAAGAGAATACGACCATGGGAACCAAATGGGTCTTCAGAAACAAGAAAGATGAAGATGGCATAGTAGTAAGGAACAAGGCCAGACTTGTTGCCAAGGGCTACTGCTAGGAAGAAGGGATTGACTACGATGAGACATTTGCTCCCATTGCAGGACTTGAAGCCGTCAGGATATTCCTAGCCTATGCAGCACACAAAGGCTTCAAGGTCTATCAAATGGATGTCAAGTCTGCCTTCCTCAACGGTAAGCTTCAAGAAGAAGTATACGTGCAGCAGCCCCCTGGGTTTGAAGATCCAAAGCATCCAGAGTATGTTTACTTTCTAGCCAAAGCTCTCTATAGGCTGAAACAAGCACCCAGGGCCTGGTATGATACTCTCTCTACCTTCCTCATTGACAATGGATTCGAAAAAGGTACAATCAATACAACTCTCTTTCTCAAGAAATATAAAGGTAACATACTACTTGTGAAAATATATGTGGACAATATCATATTTTGTTCTACCAATGCTAAATTTTGCGAAAAATTCTCAGAGCTGATGAAAAGTAAATTTGAGATGAGTATGATAGGGGAACTTAGTTTCTTCCTTGGTCTTCAAATAAAACAAACTCCACAAGAGACTTTCATCAATCAGTCCAAGTATGTGACCGACCTTCTCAAGAAATACTCTCTCTCAAGTTCATCATCAATGAGAACACCAATGGCTACAGGAGCTAAGTTGTTTGCTGATCCATCAGGAAAATCTGTGGATRTAACAACCTACAGAGGCATGATTGGATCACTCCTGCATCTAATTGCTAGTAGACCAGATATTATGCTTGCTACATGTCTTTGTGCATGGTATCAAGCTAACCTTAAGGAATCTCATCTCTTTGCGGTCAAGAGTATCTTTAGATATCCCAAGGAAACCCCTTCATTGGGTCTCTGGTATCCTAAGAACTCTCGCTTTGATCTAATAGCCTTCATAGATGCAGATCATGTAGGTTGCAAGCTTGATAGAAAGAGTACGTCTGGAAGCTGTCAACTCTTGGGGGACAAGCTGGTAAGTTGGACATCCAGAAAACATAATTGTGTTTCAACCTCTATAGCAGAAGCATAATATGTTGCTACTGCTAGTTGTTGTTCACAAGTTCTCTGGATGAAGACTCATCTTAAGGACTATGTCTTTGAATATGAAAAGATTCCCATTTTTTGTGACTCCAAGAGTGCCATAGCCATCTCTGCAAATCATGTGCAACATTCCAAGACCAAACACATCGATGTGAGGTACCACTTTCTAAAAGACGATGTCGAAAAAGGTACAATTGAAATGTATTTTGTTTCTATAGAGATTCAACTTGCTGACATTTTCACAAAAGCTCTTGATGAGAAAAGATTTTTATTTCCTGTCAGCAAGATGGGTATGTTGAATCTCACCACTTAGAGGCAATCCAAAGTTTGAAACCAGAGATCCTCAATATCGTATGGTTATGCCTACAAGTGACACATTCTAAGGCCACAATCCCCAAGTATTCCAAAGACCAGAGCTTATGGTTTTCAAGTCCTTTGAGACCAGAACCTCTTTGGTCCCAAAATTGGTCTTCCTTATTATTTCATACATTACTTAGTCATATTTCATCATTCATGCAACCAGAGCCTCTGGTTCCAAAGACCAGAGCTTCTGGTTTTCAAGTCCTTTGCGACCAGAGCCCTCTAGTCCAAATTGGACTTCACAAAGCATATTATAAATACATCCATTCATCATTTTTGCATCGCCTTTTCAACCAGAGCCTCTGGTTCTAAAGACCAGAGCTTCTGGATTCGAAGTCTTTGGAACCAGAGCCCTCTGGTCCCAAAGGCCCATCTTTTCATATCCATTTACATCATCATAACCATATTTAATATATATTTGCACCATCTTTCACAACCAGAGCCTCTGGTTGTATAGACCAGAGACTCCGCTCATCCCATTTATCCTCCTTATTGATTCTAGGGGGAATTTTTTAAACTCCTTTCACAACCCCATACATCATTTGAGGGGGAGTTGTGCATTCATCATAAAGCATTTCTATTGCACAAACTATGCATTTCTCCACCCAGAGCCTCTGGTTCGTCCATCCAGAGCCTCTAGATCAGAAAAATGCTATATCAATGATGAGTCATCCCTTGCCATTCAACCAGAGATCCCTTGGTCCTACGTTAAGGGTATGTTTTTCCATCAAAGGGTTTCCCATGCTTAACCAAAGCCTCTGGTTTGTCTATACAGAGTCCCTAACTCACAAAACCCAACATTCCATCGATGAAAATATTCATCATTCATAACCAGAGCCTTCTGGTTCCCCTCCATATGTCATGACCAACCAAAGCACCTCTGGTTCCATGACAAATCTATTTTTTTCCCAAAAACCCATCTTTAATTGAAAACCTTTATAAATATTATACAAAATTGCAGCTTTTGTGACTAAAAACTATACAACATGGGTTTTTAAATGACCAAAACTTCGTAATTAGTATTTATCTTCCAATTAGATGGAATTTTAAATTTAAATATTTTTTTGGAGTATATTCTACAAGAGTTATCCTTTGGGATAATTATTATTTTTAATTATCCCTAATTACCCAAACGTTATCCTTCACGCGCCTAACACTTTCAAAAGGATGTTCCCTAGAAAACCCTTCATTACCCAAACCATCCACCCCAACCTGACATGTGTCCACCTGCATTTATGACATTGTGCAGGTTTACGGCCCACGATCACCATCACGATCACCTTTTTGCCAAACGTCATTTTTCACCATAATTACAATTTAAATATTCCTTTTTAAATACCACCCTTTCCACTTAAATACTATAAATACCCGTCTTCCCCAACAGGTTCTTTTTTACACTCACAAAACCTTCAAAGAACCTAAGACGACCTGTAAACAAAACCTGCAACTCCTTCTCATTTCTAGCAATGGCTTCCTCCGCATCTCACGAATCTCACAACAACGATAGCCATGTTCAGTCGACCAGCGCAGACAGCCGAGCTCTAGTTTTCTTGCCTATCAAACCCAACAACGATGCTATTGACCTGTGCACAAACCTATTTGAAGACAGGTTCCCCATTATGATCGAGGTCTTTTAGAACTGTATTCTCCAACCTGCACTCACCCTTTCCGACAATGGGGTGCCATTGAAGTACGTACAACAATGTTGGCAGACCTAGGAGTTCTTCCCGGAGAACCATGGTATCATGGGGGACATTGATGTCCCAAATGACATGGTTTTCTCGGTGAAAATTTCCCATGCAAAGGTTTCAAAGGTCCTGTGTATCCCAACTCGACAGGAACTCAACATCGAACACTATGCCGAGCCAGCCACAAGTTCATATATCCTCTGTTACATCAAGATGCTGGATTACAACCGTGACCTACGCAATGCATCGGAATTCAAGAGGCAATTTTTGCCTTCAATGTGGAACATGTTCTTTTCGATCTTGAACCGAGCCCTCACTTGCAAGCTCGGGAGCATGAATCAAGGGAACATTAACATCATGACCATCATGTATGGTCTTTTCTTCAACCTACTGCTGGATTACACACTTCTCATCTACAATGTGTAATATTCTAGTACTTATTTTAAAATTATATATATATATATATAAATATATATATATATATATATATATATATGATTGGATATAAATATTTTTATTATTAAAAGAGAAGGTCGGCTATTTAGCCGCCTATCACCTTTCCATGTGGTTGGGTTGATATAAAGAGTATTGTGAAGAAAAAGGAACACACATTCATACTATAATTGGAAAGCTTTACACTCTGAGAATTTGAAGAACTGCACAGGAAGAAGAAGAAGAAGATTTCAGAAGCTTTGTTATTTGACTTCTAAAAGGTGAGTGTATTAAGAGCTTCGGATATGAACTGCTTACATACAGTTTGATAAGCATTTAGAACTGGTTATTATGAATTCTATAGCATTTTGTATGGATTCTTGTCTAAACCGTTCAAGGGTTATCCGGATTGATATCTGGATAAGAAAACCGCTCATGCCTTGACCGGATATCATCTAAACTGGTCAAGTGATGACCGGATATCGTCTAAACCGTTCAAGTGGTGACCGGTATACTCTAAACCGGTCAAAGGTTGTGTGATGTATTGTCCGGTATACTCTAAACCGGTCAAAGGTTGTGTGATGTATTGTCCGGTATACTCTAAACCGGTCAAAGGTTGTGCGGTGTATCGTCCGGTTTATTTTAAACCGGATAACGTTATAAGTGATGTATTGTCCGAATTTGTAATCCGGACAAAGATGTTAATTTATTTTCAAAGTGTTTTGACCGGACTTGTAATCCGGACAGTATTGACCGGACTCTAAGTCCGGATAAAGAGTTAATTTTTGAAATGTTTTTTAGATGAAATGGCGGTGTAACCGCGAGAGAGATGAAATGGCGGTGTAACCGCGAGAGATATGTAATGGCGGTGTAACCGCGAGAGAGATGAAATGGCAGTGTAACCGCGAGAGAKATGTAATGGCAGTGTAACCGCGAGAGAGATGAAATGGCGGTGTAACCGCGAGAGAGATGTAATGGCGGTGTAAACGCGAGAGAGATGAAATGGCGGTGTAACCATGAGAGAGATGGCGGTGTAACCGCGAGAGAGATGAAATGACGGTGTAACCGTGAGAGAGATGGCGGTGTAACCGCGAGAGAGAAAGAGAATGTAATGGCGGTGTAACCGCGAGAAACATAAGTATGCTTATGTTTCGGAACAGGTTTGATTCTAAACTGATTGTTTGAAATGTATATTGTTTGTATGAGATTATACACTCACTAGACCTTTGGGTCTAACGCTCAGATGTTGGATTAACCTGTTTTGCAGGTCAGCGTACTCAGAAAGATAAAGGCAAGGGAAATATATGAATGATGATATTAGTTTGTTTGTATATGTATTAAAGATACATTTTGATAGTCCATGTTTTGTAATAATACTATTTTTAGTATTATGAGTGTGATGATGTGAATTATATGTATATGGAATATGAGGGTTGTTACACAATGAGATCCATGCAGCGGTCATCAAGAAATGCAAGCTCATGGCCGCAGGAAAGCCATTATCCTCTGTCCTCTTCCTGCATTTCCTTGCCTTATTCACAAGGGACGCGATGAGGAGGCCCAATCTGCAGGCCGAAGAATCGTTCACCCCACAATACCTATTGAACGGCCATCGACCAACCATCTCCGAGGATGGTTACACAACAGAAAGGACCATCTCAAGGGCCATGCTCGACGTCATTCCAGAGACGTCTGAGATATGTAGGAAATATGAACGCTCTTTGCTGTCCCAAGAACCGAGGGAAGCTACCCTAGAGCAAATAGTGCCTTCATCCGATGCAAGCTAGGGAGCGTAAGATTCGTCTTCATCGGATGATGAAGATGATGATGATGACACTCCTCATGCATCCCCCGACCCAATAAACACAACTCTCCCACCCACCTCCCAAAGGGCAACCACATCTGCTACCCCTGGCGATCAAGGCCAAAGGGGTATTGTACAAGGACGGCCCAGTCCAATCCCAACCCAAGCTAGCCATCCAGAGGCCACTCTTCACGCATCTGGAGATGATATTGCCGAGGAACCACAACATCCATCGCCTCTCTCCCAACAGGGAGGCGATGAAGAAATAAGAGCTACATCGCCTCATAGCTCGCCACAACCCACCACACACCTAGGAGCATGTGTTGCTTCTGACATTGAACCTCCCAAAGATCGTTGAGAGCGATCTCATATTCATGCACCACCTCCTTCGATACTTGATCTAGCGAAGGGGACACACACCTACTTCTCTTACTCGGCCTCTGAATCTGATAAAGAAGAAGATGTCGCAACATCAAGAGATGCTCCTCATTAGAGGGCTATCGAGGACTCGATGCAAGTCCTTCATTGCCCACCTTCACACAAGGAAATGAAGGCGCCTCTAGAACAGAGGCACAACCAACAGCATCTGTTGCTGTAGGGGTTACCCCTATGGCTGATCTAGTCACAAAGGCAGAGTTCCAAGCCTTTGTCGACTCGACTCAGCTGATCTAGTCACAAAGGCAGAGTTCAAAGCCTTTGTTGACTCGACTCAGCGGTCCTTGGATGACCTCAAACTCACCTTAGCAAGGATTCTCGAATCCCCCCATCCATCGATCTTACACCCATTCGACAATCCCTTGCCACCCTTGAAGCCCAAGCCAAAGATAAAACCACCCGCCTACAAATGCTTCAACAAACCATCCAACAACAACACAACGCCGCATCTACCCTCACCACCATTCGAAACCAGACCATGATAAACACCCTTGCCACCCTCACGGCCCAGGCAACTGTGACCGATGAGGCCATTGCCTCCATAACCACCCAACTAAACACCATCATCAATACCCTCACTACACTCCCAACCACCATCCTCTCCCAAATACCTCAACCAACCCCACCTCCAACCACATCATTCAATGAAGTCATCGCCTCTCTCTCCACCCAAATAACCAACATACACACTACCCTTACCTCACTTCCAGCCACCATAATTGCCCAAATACCTCAACCAACCCGTCCTCCACGCCCTCTACAGCTCCATCATTTGATGAAGCCTTTACCTCCTTCACTGCAGAAGTGAGGAAAATGTTAGCCTCCATCACCATACCACCAGCATCCACCTCAACATCAATCCCTCCTCCCGCATCGACATCTACCTCCACCCCAACAGATTTGGCCACCAGAGTCGATATGAGGGCTCTCTCCAAGGCACTTATCTCATCGTTCAACAAGGTAAGTGCAAAGTTCGCGGCCAGAGCCGTTGAGCCAACCAATGCGTTGAAGAAGACTCTCCTCCAAGAGCAAGACCGTACAAACTCTCTTCTTCGCACAATGGAGCAACGGCGTAACAAAGATCGAGTGCAAACGTTTGCTGAGCACATCAGGCTATAGAAGAAAAACAGGAGCAGAGCCTCATGCTCATCGAGCCGCCCTCTAAAGAGGTCAAGGCATGAGGATCCAGACCAAGATGATCATGGTCTAGGTCCTCATTAGGTGGAGAGCCTGGCTGCTCAACAACCGATGGAGTTCGCTGCACCACCACCTCCACCACCTCAAAGTCATCCAACCTCCACATCCCAAGGAACCCAAGCTAAAGAACCAGAGGCTCAGCCCTCTGAAGATGTACAAAATGTACATGTTCCCATAGCTAGCACCCAAGAACCCATCAAGGTGAGTTCCTCTTCCGATGAAAACCCATCTACCCCTCAACCAGAAATTAACCTACCCTTAACTCCATCACCAACCCCTCGTCACACAGAACCATCCATTACCCTACCCATCCAACAAGAACCCATTATCACCCAACCTACCTCACCTGAACAGCCACCCATCCAAACAAAACCCATTAAACAAGAAACAACCCAACCAGAGCCTAATGAACTAGAAATACCTTAAACTGAGCCAACCCAACCTGAACCAATGTAACCAGAACCCATTCCATCACCTCAACCCTCAACCCATACACAACCCTTAGCCCAAATACAACCCATCACCCAAAATTTACCATCCACTACCCAACCATCGCAGGTGCTAGGGGACATTCCCTCCTCATCGAGGCATCCTCCTCAAGGCGTAGTCGATGAGATCATTGCAAATTTGGAGACGTTGAGGAGACGTCCAGAGATGCCACCAAGGGAGCCAATAATGATGGAGAATGTCCATCAGTACTTGTATCACGATCGCAATGAAAGTTTGGTTCTCAATCCTCCCATGCTATCACCAGAGTCGATAAACCTCTTGCGCCATAGGTTCGTAAGACAGACGACCTCTCCACCACAGGTCATCTTCTCAAACAAAGGAATCAAGACGGTTCTGGACATCAGAATGAGGACCTTCACTGACAAAGCCATCAAATACATTGAGTACACCATGGAGCGAGCCCACGGTCATGTCAGCATCTTCAATGACAATGACTTGATCAATCTCAATCCATGGGTCTTGTTTGATTTATATGCACATACAGCTCAGCAACAGGATCAAGGAATCAGATTTGGGATGGCAAACCGGGCGATTGTTCAAATGAGGGAGACCTTGGTGAAGCACAGAGCAAAGAGAGACTTTCAAATTGCTCTTAATCTAGGCATCGACAGACTATCCTGCACTCCTTCAGATGAAGACTTTCCAGGCCTGCAGGAGAAGAGATCTGCCTTAGTCTTAACTCAACCAGAGCTCGGATTGGTGTTCAAAAACGAGTTTGGTGTGAAGAAATTTTTTAGACTAACTAAAGCCTTCAAGTATTCAACTTCAACACTTGAATGGTTTCAGAAGGTCATCAGAGACAGATTGGGCAGAGCTCATGTGTCGATGGGAAAGGGACAACAACTTATTCATGAGATCTCAATAGTCATTCAATTGAGAGGACTGTTGATGCGCTTTTGGGAGATAACACAAGGAGATCATGAATGAAGTATTTTGTTTGGTATTGTAATATATTTTTGTTTCATCACATGTAAGAATTCATCCATTACAGTCCAATGAATTTTTTTGGCAAAGGATGCTTTTCTTTAGCTTAGCCTCTGTCTTTCACTTATACTATGAATGTTCATAGATTAACTTATGTTTGTTCTTTCATTACTTAGGGGAGATTGTTACACCCCATAATTCTTATGTGTAAAAGTAATGAAGAACAACAAGTGATGAAGGACCAGAAGGCCAATGGAAGAATTCAAGGCAAAATAACTAAGTGTTCTATACAACCAGAGGGCCGATGAATCGACCAGAGATGCGATGAACTGAGCATCTTCATAACTCCTCTGGTAACCAACACTAGGAGTCTTCTACAACAGTTCAACCAGAGGAATACGATGAAGATATCAAGATAAGGTTGAATAACGCCCCATAGAAGACAACTGGAGATGACGAATCGACAGCTGGATTCTACAAAGTTTTATCTTGTTTTTCATGTCTAGATAAGCTTTATCTTTTCCTAGAAGATTTTCTATATAGTCTCTCTAGATAGTTATCTTCTTGTTTGACTTTCTAGTATAAATAGGTGTTAGGCCTATTGTAATCAGTTAACGCTTTTCACAATCATTTGGAATAAAGTGAATATATCGGCACTCATGTATATTCTTTGAATATTGTGTTCTTCATTTTATTCATTCACACGATATAATTAGGTTATTCTTTAAATATCACATAACACACACATACAAATGCCACCTTTATATCCAAAGGTACACCTCTCCTTGATATGCCACCCTTATTCCATGGTACACCTCTCCTTGATACGCCATCCTTATCCCATGGTACACCTCTCCTTGATATGCCACCCTTATTTCCTCATCAAATCTTTACAAATATCTCCAATTAGAACAGACCAAAGTCACAGATGTCCTAATGGAATATCATCAGTTCAAAATCATCTTTATAAAACATCTCATTCTTTATCATATTAAAAGAATGTTATATTAATGATTCATTTGTTCAAAATCCTTTAGTCAAAATACAAATCCGGTCAACATAGACTTGGTCGGACTTCATCTCCGGTTAAGTCTTAACCGATGCAACAATCCGGACAACACAAGTCTACTTGTCCGATTTACCAATCCGGACAACTTTAAAACAAACCTGATCAAGCTTGTCCGATTTACATATTCAACATTTTTCCAACACTTTTCAAATCCGATCTTCACTCAGTCGGATTACATAATTCCGGTCAAGGCTTTGGTCGGTTTATGAATAAATCGGACAACATACCAATTGGATTATATCTAACCCGAACAGCCTTTGATTGTATTCCTAATTCTCAGCTTAAAACATTTATCCGATTTACAAAGATAGAATCTCATCAACATATTAATCTAATCAATACTATGATCGACTTCTTCCTAAATCGGATAATACTGTGTCCGATTTACAACAAATCCAGACAACACGTATCCGATTTATAACCAAGTCCGGGTAATAATTCATAACTCGTTTCAGTATACAAATCAAAATACTTTTTAAAGACATTTAACCATTCACCTTATGAAAATTCTTTTGAAAACCAACTTCTTGAATCCAGTCAAAATGCAATCCGATCACCACACTTTTATTTAAATCACTCTCTAGTTCACAAAAATGGTAAGAGGAGTGAATGGAGGTTTCATCCTTCTTTTATACGGTTGATCTCAGATCTCTCAATAACACTAATAGTTAAGTTATGAATAACCTAAATATGTCGTGTGAATGAATAAAATGAATAACACTCAAGAACACAAGATGAATATTCAAGAATATATTGAGTGCCGAATGATTCACTTTATACCAAATGATTATGTGAAAAGCATAACCGATTACAAGAGAGCTAATGCCTATTTATACTAGAAAGCTAATAAAGGAGATTGCTATCTATGGAAGATATTTAGCAAATCTCTTATGAAAATGAAAGCATATCTAGACATGGAAAGTAAATAAACCAAAGTAAATCTTTGGAGAATCCAGCTGTTGATTAGTCATCTCCAGCTGTCTTCTATGAGGCATTGTTCAACCAAATCTTGATATCATCTTCATCGGGTTCATCTGGTTGAATTGTCGTGGAAGACTCCAAGTGTTGGTAACTAGAGGGGTGACGAAGATGCACAGTTTATCGCATCTCTGGTCGTTAATCGGCCTTCTGGTTGTGTTGGACACTTAGTATTTTTGCTTGGAAGTCTTCCATCGGCCTTCTGGTCTTTCACACTTGTTTTTTTCATTACTTTTACAAATATGAGTTATGAGGTCTAACAATCTCCCCCTAAGTAACGAAAAAACAAACATTGGCTAATCTATGAACATTCAAAGGATAAGTTAAAGACAGAGGCTAAACTAAAAGAAAAACATCCTTTGCCAATAAAATTTCATTGGACTAGGTGTTGGATGAATTCTTACACAACTGATGGAATAAAAATGAAATTACATAAAATACTTCATTCATGGTCTCTTTGAGATATTCTCCAAAAACGCATCATTAGTCCTCTGTATCAGATGACTATGGAGATCTCATGAATGAGTTGTTGACCTTCTCTCATCGACACGTAAGGTCTGCCTAATCTATCTCTGATGACATTCTGAAACCATTCAAGTGTTGAGGTTGAATACTTGAAGGCCTCAGTCASTCTAAAGAATTTCTTCACACCAAACTCGTTTTTGAACACCAATCCGAGCTCTGGTTGAGTCAAGACTAAGACAGATCTCTTCTTCTGTAGGCCTGGAAAGTCTTCGTCTGGAGGAGTGCAGGAGAGTCTTTCGATGCCGAGTTCAAGAGCAATTTGAAAGTTTCTCTTTGCTCTGAACTTTACCAAGGTCTCCATCGCTTGTATTATCGCTCGATTTGCCATCCTAAATATGATCCCTTGATCCTGTTGTTGAGCTGTGTGTCCATATAGATCAATCAAGTCTCATGGATTGAGATTGATCAAGTCATTGTCATTGAAGATGCTGACCATCCCATGGGCTCGCTCCATGGTGTACTCAATGTATTTGATGGCTCGGTTAGCGAAGGTTCTCATTTTAATGTCTAGAATGTTATAATGAATGAATGAAATATTCAATTTTAAACGTTATAAGAGGAGTATGTTATAAAAATCAAGGGGGAGTAACATAAAAAATTTGCAAAAGACTCAAAAGGAGTATGACTGGAGATTATTATTGAAGATTATTCTTGTGCTACATTGTCTAAGAGTTTTTGAATGTGAAGATCATCGTTTCAAAAATTTCCTGACAGAGATTTCTCATTGAAGTGAAAGTTTGTGAATTTTTGTCTGAAGAAGATTCTTTGAAGATCGTATCTTGAAGATCATATCTGAAGATTATTGCTGATTTTGTTCTACAATGTTAAAAAAGAAGATTGTCATTGTTCTACATTCGAGGGGGAAAATGTTAGAAGATTTTCTCAACCAACGATCGTCTGAAGATTTCAAATTGAAGATTGTTTTGAAGAAGTCATAAAGAGCTTAAAGAGACAAAGTTCAAACGAGATTCAAAGCGCATAAATTCTTTCAAGCCTGAATACAAAGGGGGAGAATGTTAGGACTGAAAATCAGTGTTACATTGTATTCGTCTTGAAAGATAATTTTGACTATAATTAAAATAGACATCGTGTTTGACTTTTCTAGGTTAGTTTGACTTTTGACTAGAGGGTTCATCTTTGACCCTATATAAGGCTTTTGTTCTTTGTAATTCTTGTAAGAGAGCTCAAATGTAAAAGTCAGTTACGTATAGAAAGTTTGACCAGACATTGAAAGTTGACTACTTCTCTCATCTTCTCCTATTGTTCTTGAATGCTAAATCTTGAAGATTGCCATGGATGTTTGAGTTTTATTGAAGATTGATCATCATAAGGACTATCAAGAACTGTCTTGATTCCATCGTTCGAGAAGATGGCTTGAGGTAGGAAGGTTGTCTGTTTTACGAACCTATGGCTCAAGAGATTCATCAACTCTGGTGATTGCATGGGAGGATTGAGTACCAAATTTTCATCACGATCATGGCAAAGGTACTGATAGATATTCTCCATCATTACTGGTTCCCTTGGTGACATCTCTGGATGTCTCCTTGACTCGAAGTTGGTAATGATCTCATCGACTACGCCTTGAGGAGGATGCCTTGATGAGGAAGGAATGTCCGCTTGCACTTGTGATGGTTGGGTGATGGGTGGTTGATGTTGGGTGATGGATTGTGTTTGGGTTATGGGTTGAGGTGATGGTATGGCTTCTGGTTGTGAGGGTTCAGGTTGGGTTTGCTCTGGTTGAGGTATTTCTAGTTCAATGGGCTCTGGTTGAGTTGGTGGTTTTTGAGGTAAGGTGGGTTGGGTTATGATGGGTTCTGGTTGAATAGGTATGGCGATAGAAGGTTCAATATGGGGAGGTGTTGGTGATGGAGTAAAGGGTTGGTTTGTTTCTATTTGAGGGGTAGGTGGGTTTTCATCGGTTGAAGAACTCACCACGATTGTTGAGAACTCAAAGGTTAAGGGTGGCTAAGGGAGCATGTACTCACCACGATTGTTGAGCAGGGGGCTCTGCTGTGCTTTTTCCTTTGCCTCATGTGCTCGACAAACGTGTGCATTCGCTCTCTGTTGCGTCGTTGTTCCATTGTGCGAAGAAGAGTGTTTGTATAGTCTTGCTGTTGGAGGAGAGTCTACTTCAACGCATTGGTTGGCTTTACAGCTCTGGCCGCGAAATTTGCACTTATCTCATTGAACGAGGAGATATGTGCCTTTGAGAGTGCTCTCAAGTCGGCTCTGGTGGCAAAGTCTGTTGGGGTGGTGGATGTTGAGGCGGGAAGAGGGATGGAGGTGGAGGTTGAGGCGGGTGGTGGGATGGTGATGGTCGCTATCATATTCCACAACTCTGCAGCATAAGAGGTAAAGGCTTCATCGAACGATAGAGCTGCAGAGGGGGTGAAGGATGGGATGGTTGAGGTATTTGGAAAAGTATGGTGGTTGGGAGTGTGGTGAGGGTAGTGTTTTATGGTCTTTAGTTGGGTGGTGATGGAGGCAATGGCTTCATCATTCGCAGTTGCCTAGGCCGTGATGGTAGCGAGGGTGGCGATGAGGTTTTGGTTGTGGGCGTTGGAGAGGGAGGACATGGCGTTGTGCTGTTGGACCATCATCTGTTGGAGAATCTGGAGGCGGGTGGTTTTGTTCTTTTTGTGAGCCTCTAGCGATGCAAGTGATTGTCGAATGGGTGTAAGGTCGATCGATGGAGTGGATTCGACAATCCTTGCTAAGCTGAGTTTAAGGTCATCCAAAGACCGCCGAGTCGAGTCAGCAAAGGCCTGAAACTCGGCCTTTGTGACTAAGTCAGCTATGGGGGTAACCCCTACAACAACAGATGTTGTAGATTGTACCTCAACAACGGATGTTGTAGGTTGTAGGTTGCCCTTTGGGAGGTGGATGGGATAGAAGTGTTTATGGGGCCAGGGGATGCTGGAGGAGTTTCATCATCATCGTCTTCATCATCCGATGAAGACGACTCCTTATGCGCTCCCTCACTTGTATCAGGGGATGGCTCTATATGCTCTGGGGTAGCTGACCTTGGTTCTTGGCCCAGGAAAGAGCATTCATACTTCCTACGGCATTCAGATGTCTCTGGGATGACGCTAAGCATTGCCCTAGAGAGGGTCCTTTCTGTGGGGTAACCATCCTTAAAGATGGTTGGTCGATGTCCGTTCATATGGTACTAGGGGGTGAACGGTTCTTCACTTGGCAGATTGTGCCTCTTCATCGCGTCCCTTATGAATAAGGCAAGGAAACACGGGAAGAGCACAGAGGAGAGTTGCTTTCCTGCGATAACGAGTTTGTTCTTCTTGATGACCATGGCGTGAATCTCGTTGTATATGAGCAGGGCGTAGTCAAGATGGAGGTTGAAGAATAGACCATACATGATGGTCATGATGTTTATGGTTCCTTGATCCATGCTTCTAAGCTTGCAAGTTAGGGCTCAGTTGAGGATCGAGAAAAACATATTCCACATGGGAGGCAGGAACTGCCTCTTGAAGTCCGAAGCATTGCAAAGGTCATGATTGTAGCCCAACTTCTTGATGAAGTGAAGGATGTCAGAACTCGTTGGCGGCTCGTCGTATTGTTCGATCCCAAGCTCCTGTCTAGTTGGAATATACAGGACCTTCGTGATTTTTGCGTGGGAAATTTTCACCGAGCAAACCATGTCATTTGGGACGTCGATGTGCCCCATGATCCCGCGGTTCTCCAAGAAGAACTCGCAGGTCTGCCAGTACTGTTGAACGTATTTCACCGCCACCCGTTGTTAGAAAGGGTGAGTGCCGGTTGTAGAATGCAATTTTGGAAGAACTCTATCATTATGGAAAACCTGTCTTCGAAGAGGTTTGTGCGGAGATCCATGGTGTGGTTGTTAGGCTTGATCGGAAAGAAGACGATGGCACGGCTGTTGGCGCCGGTTGACTATACGTGACTGTCATTGTTTTGGGATTCGTGGGAGGCGGAGGACACCATTTTTGGAGAGGAGAAAGTTGGAGGTTCGTCTTAAGTTCTTTAGAGAGTTATGTTCACGTAAAGAAGAACCTGGTGGGGAAGACGAGTTTAAATAGGTGGGGAAGTGGAAGGGATAGGATTTTAAAAATAATATTTAAATGGTGAAACGACTGGTAATGATGGGGAAAAAGACGTTCGGCGAAAAGGTGATCATGATGGCGATCGTGAGCTTTAAACTTGCTCAAGATCATAAATGAAGGGGGACACTTGTCAGATGGGGGTGGGTAGTTTGGGAAATGAAGAGTTTTTGGGGAACATCCTTTTCGAAATTGTCAAGCACGTGTGGGATGCAAACGAATTTTGGGGTTTTAGAAAGTATTTGAAACGATTTCTCAAAAATGAAAAAACCTTAACAATAATGATTTAAAAAATATATATTATTTAAAACATTCCACCTTTATTGTAATGAAATGGTTTTCAATGAAAGATGGATTTTGATGGAAAAACAAGTCATGACAATGGAACCAGAGGGGCTCTGGTTGGTCATGACAATATTGTGCGGAAACTAGAGGGGCTCTGGTTATAAATGATGAAGTCATTTAACGATGGAATGTTGGGTTTTATGAAACAGAGACTCTGGATAGA
>NW_020201738.1:40177-42061 GCF_001531365.2 Cynara cardunculus var. scolymus
GCGGAAACTAGAGGGGCTCTGGTTATAAATGATGAAGTCATTTAACGATGGAATGTTGGGTTTTATGAAACAGAGACTCTGGATAGACAAACCAGAGGCTCTGCTTGATTATTGGAAACCCTTGGATGTAAAAATATACCCTTAATGAAGGACCAGAGGGGGTCTGGTTGAATGCAAGGGATGAAACATCATTAATATAGCATTTTTGTGATCTAGAGGATTTGGATAGACAAACTAGAGGCTTTGGGTGGTAAAATGCATACTTGGATGAACCAAGAATTTGAACCAGAGGGTCTCTGGTTGAATGGAGATGAACAACCAGAGATGGGTTTGGCTCAATATGGATGCTTGATAATGAATGTGAAGTGCAAAACTCCTCCTCAAATGATGCATATGGATGTGCAATGAGTGGAAACTCCCCCTAGAATCAATAAGGAGGGTGAAAGAGATGACCAAAATCTCTGGTCTATACAACAAAGGCTCTGGTTGTGAGTGATGGGCAAAAATGAATGAAATTATGGCTAAGATGGTGAAACGGATGATGGAAATGATGGATCTTTGGGACCAGAGGGCTCTAGTTCCAAAGACTTAGAATCTAGAAGCTCTGGTCTATAGAACTAGAGGCTCTGGTTGAAAGGATGATTCAAAAATGATGAATGAATGCAATGATAAGATGCTTGTGAAGTCCAATTTGGATCAAAGGGGCTTTGGTCTCAAAGGACTTGGAAACCGGAAGCTTTGGTCTTTAGAACCAGAGGCTCTGGTTGTATGATGGATGAAATGACTAAGTAAAAAGTAGGCTAAATGAGGAAGACCAAGTTTGGGACCGGAGAGGCTCTTGTCTCAAAGGTTTGGAATCCAGAGCCTCTGGTCTATACAACCAAAAGCTCTAGTTTGGAAGGGGATACTTGGTGAAAATACACTAAGTATTTGCTTTGGACCAGAGGGACTCTGGTTCCAAAGGCGATGAAATTTTTTTGGCCAAGAAATAAACAAGTATTTCTACTTGGCCAGAGGCTCTAGTCTTTAGAACCAGAGGCTCTGGTTTAGAGTACTTGGTGATGATGGCCATAATGATGTATCACTTTTAGGCATAACCAAAAGATATTGAGGATCTCTTGTTTTAAAAGGATGGATTGCCTCTAAGTGGTGAGATTCAGCATACCCATCTTGCTGACTAGAAAAAAAAAATCTTTTCTCATCAAGAGTTTTTGTGAAAATGTCAGCAAGTTGAATCTCTGTAGGAACTAAGTACATCTCTATTGTTCTTTTTTTGGACAAGATCTTTAAGGAAGTGGTACCTTACATCGATGTGCTTCGTCTTGGAATGCTGCACAGGATTTGCATAGATAGCTATGGCACTCTAGGAGTCACAAAGGATGGGAATTTTTTCATATTCAAAGCCATAGTCCTTAAGCTGGGTCTTCATCCAGAGAACTTGTGAACAACAACTAGCAGCAGCAACATATTATGCTTCTGCTATAGAGGTTGAAACACAATTTTGTCTTCTGGATGTCCAACTCCCCAGCTTCTCCCCCAAGAGTTAACAGCTTCCAATAGTACTCTTTCTATCAAGCTTGCAACCTACATGATCTACATCTATGTAGGCAATTAGATCAAAGCCAGAGTTCTTAGGATACCAGAGACCTAATGAAGGGGTTCCGTTGAGGTATCTAAAGATCCTCTTGATCGAAGAGAGATGATATTCTGAAGATAGTCGTCCGGAGCATAGACCAACCAGAGGGCCTCTGGTCGTGAAGGACTTAGAGTCTAGAGGTTCTGGCCATCTAGAGGAGCTCTGGTCCTAAAGGACTTAGAGTCCAGAGTCTCTTGTCTATACAACCAGAGGCTCTAATCGTCCAGAGGAGCTCTGGTCCTAAAGGA
>NW_020201738.1:42098-49698 GCF_001531365.2 Cynara cardunculus var. scolymus
TATACAACCAGAGCCTCTGGTTGTCCAGAGGAGCTCTGGTCCTAAAGGACTTAGAGTCCAGAGTCTCTTGTCTATACAACCAGAGGGGCTCTGGTCTTCTTTCAGACTTAGTCATTTTAGCACAGCAACATCTTCAGATCTTCTATCCTTGGCCCCGATTTCTTGATAAAACTTTTAGAATAATTAGGATCAATATTGGTCCTAACAATATCCCCCCAAAGTTTTATAAAGCAAGCATCCTCATGAAGCTTTCAGGTCTTCTCCCCTCTGCTTTTTTTAATAAAGCTTTAGTGTGCTTGGTATGGATGGAATATTCAAGCTCTCCCCTGAATGTATCTCTCTAATCTTCATTTTCAACTCTTAGACCAAATCAGATTCAATGTGAATGCAGCACCACTGATTGCACAAAATGCAGCTTTAATCTGCCTACAACCCAACACATACTTTGAAGCACAAAATAGCCACTCAACCCTAAAAGTTTCAAATTCATCCAACTAAGGGATAGATGAATGTGTAAATTTCTTGACAAAACAGTGCAACCAATCTTATGTCAAAGAATCTTTCGTTGAACCACAAGTTGAGTAGGAATTCGGCTTTAAAGCTTGATCCAATTGGAGATAACTTGAATAACCAAAACAAACACCATTGGAATTGAGAACTGGAGGGAAGAAGCAACATTAAGCTTTATGGCTTCAAGAAACAGCAGGTCAATTCAAAGAAAATTGACAATATTGTTGTTGATGCTTCTAAGAGCAAAACATGAAGGAATATCGCCATATTCATATAGGATAGGTGATTGCAGACAAATAAATCTTAAGCTCTTACAGATTCAGATTTACAAGGAGAAACGATGAACAAATACTCAATATATGGGCGATAAGTATAGGTTTGACAAACAAAACCCCCATTGCATTAGGCAGTGAGCACCATGAACTCCTACTTAACGCCTACGCGTAGATCTGACAAAATCATGGTTCAAAAGTTCGACTGACTCCAAGAAACTCCAACAAATAAACCAAATTTTTAAAAGAAATTTGATTAAAACATTTAATCATATGATGAATCGATAAATTTTGGGTCCAAACTGTAGTCGAACAGGAAGCAGTTCATGAAAGAGTATTGTTCAAGAAAAATGAATCTACTACAGAAAGATCGAATCGATAGAAGAAATCGATTTGGTTCTGATACCAATTGTTGATCCCAGATCTCTCAATAACACTAATACTTAAGTTATGAATAACCTAAATATGTCGTGTGAATGAATAAAAAGAAGAACACTCAAGAACACAAGATGAATATTAAAGAATATACTGAGTGCCGAATGATTCACTTTATACCAAATGATTATGTGAAAAGCGTAACCGATTACAAGAGAGCTAATGCCTATTTATACTAAAAAACTAATAAAGGAGATTGCTATCTATGGAAGATATTTAGCAAATCTCTTATGAAAAGGAAAGCTTATCTAGACATGGAAAGTAAATAAAACAAAGTAAATCTTTGGAGAATCCAGCTGTCGATTAGTCATCTCCAACTGTCTTCTATGGGGCGTTGTTCAAACAAGTCTTGATATCATCTTCATCGGGTGCCTCTGGTTGAACTGTTGTGGAAGACTCCAAGTGTTGGTAACCAGAGGGGTTATGAAGATGCGCAGTTCATCGCAGCACTGGTCATTCATCGACCTTCTGGTTGTATTGGACACTTAGTCTTTTTGCCTGGAAGTCTTCCATCGGCCTTCTGGTCTTTCACACTTGTTGTTTTTCATTACTTTTACAAATATGAGTTATAGGGTCTAACATATACATTTCTAAAAAATAGAATGGCGGCTAAACTGCCTCCTTTATGCATGCTCACAATCATGCATACCATCACATGCATACATACATACTTTACATAAATAATCACGCACATAAACTTCATGCATACTAACATATTTTTAGTCTTGCATTTACATATTATGCATACACATTTATGCATAAAAGCACACATACTCACATGATCAAATTTATCATGCTGTTATGTAAACATCTAATGAATAATCACGTATTAGTTACCTCAGGTGATAACCAATACCAAGTTATCACATTATCCACCCCTCAAAAGAATTTCGTCCCGAAATTCCTTTAATTGAAAATCCAAGGGTATTCTGTTCTCATTTTCGATTCTAGTTCCCAAGTTGCCTCTGATTCCTTATGAAACTGACATTGTATTTAATCAAACTGACCACTTTGTTTCTCAACACCCTGATCTTTTGGTCAATCACAGCTTTTGGTGTTTCCACAAAGTTCAGCTTACTATCCAGTTTAACTTCTGAAAGCGGTACAGCTAGACTCGGATCAGCTAAACATTTCCACAAGTTTGATACATGAAAAGTGTTGTGGATCAGACTAAGCTCTTCTGGTAGTTCTAACTGATAAGCCACTGGCCCAATTCGTTTATAAATTCCGAACGACCCAACATACTTCAGACTGAGCTTACCTTTCTTTCCAAATCTGATAACACCTTTCCACGGAGAAACTTTCAACATCACAAAATCGCCCACACAGAATTCAATTGGCTTCCAATTATTATCGGCATAGCTTTTCTGGCTGTCTTGTCCTATTTTGATTCTCTCACATATCTGTTCAATCTTTTTGGAAGTTTCTTGAATAATTTCAGGACCCATCAACTGCCTCTCACCTACCTCGTTCCAACGTAAGGCGTTCGACACTTATGTCCATACAATACCTCATTCGGTAGTGCTTGGATGATGGAATGCTAACTGTTATTATAAGCAAACTCTATCAATGGTAAATGATCCTCCCACGATCCCCCGAAGTCAATGACACAAGTTCTCAACATGTCTTCGAGAGTCTGGATGGTTCTTTCACTTTGCCCATCAGTTTGCGGATGATATGCGGTACTTAATCGGATTTCACACCCTAAAGATTTTTGCAAACTTTCCCAAAACCTTGAAGTGAAATGGCTATCTCTATCAGAGACGATAGATACTGGAACACCGTGCCTAGTTACAATTTCTTTGATATAAATCTGTGCCAACTTTTATAAAGAGTAGCACTCTCTTATAGGTAGAAAATGCACAGATTTAGATAAGCGATTAACAATTACCCAGATTATGTCATACCCTTTTGGAGTTCGAGGTAATTTCATGACAAAATCCATTGTAATGTGATCCCATTTCCACATAGGAATCTCAAAAGGTTGAAGATTTCCATAAAGCTTCTGATGCTCGATCTTAACTTGTAGACACGTTATACATTGTTCCACATATCTGGCTATATATTTCTTCAATTCGGGCCACCAATAAAAAGGTTTTAGATCTCTGTACATCTTATTGGTACCTGGATGTATAGAGTAACGGGACTTATGAATTTTATTCAGAATAACTTTTCGAATATCCCCAAAACACGGTACCCAAATTCGCCCTTGAAAGCACATAATTCCTTCATCATTTGGTTCCAGAGTCGAAATCATTTTACCCAATCTTTCTGACTTTATAATATGCTCTTTCATAGCTTCTTTTTTACATCTCAAATTTATTTATGAGTATTAGGGACTAGATTTATTCTCATTGCCACGGTCTGAATAGTTCCACTTCTTTCTTTTCTACTTAAAGCGTCGGCTACCACATTGGCTTTTCCTGGGTGGTAAGGGATTTCACAATCATAATTATTAACAAGCTCAATCCATCGACGCTGCCGCATGTACAGTTATTTCTGGCTGAATTGATGTTGTAGAATTTAATGATCAGCGTAGACCTGGCACTTTGTTCCCAGAAGATAATGCCTCCATATTTTCAAAGCAAACACCACTGCTGCCAATTCCATATCATGAGTTGGATATTGCTTCTCATGATCCTTTAGTTGCCTGGATGCATAAGAAATTACCTTTCCTCTTTGCATTAGCACAAAACCCAGCCCTAGTTTCGAGGCATCAATGTATACTACAAAATCTTTTGATTCATCTGGTAGAGTTAACACTAGGGCACTGCAAAGATGATCTTTCAACTGTTGGAAGGCTTTTTGCTGCTCTTCCTCCCACTGAAATTTAATGTTCTTCCGAGTCAATTTGGATAATGGTACAAATATTTTAGAAAATTCTTGAATGAATATGCGATAATACTCTGCAAAACCCAAAAAGCTTCGGATTTCATAAGGAGTCTTTGGGGCCTCCCACTTTCCAACTGCTTCTATCTTTGTTGGATCTACCTTCATCCCTGCTTCTGAAATGACATGACCCAAGAACTGAACTTCTCTTAGCCAAAATTCACACTTGGACAACTTTGCATACAACTTTTCTCTTTTTAGAAGTTGAAGTATCAAGCGGAGGTGTTCTGCGTGCTCCTCTTCGGTTTTAGAGTATATAAGAATATCGTCGATAAATACAATAACAAACTTATCAAGATATTCCTTACATACCCTATTCATTAAATCCATAAAGGCTGCGGGCGCATTAGTTAGACCGAATGACATAACTAAGAATTCATGATGCCCGTACCTAGTTCGGAAAGCTATTGTAGCGATTTCTTCTTCTCTGACCTTAAGCTGATGATACCCTAATTTTAAGTAGATCTTTGAGAAATAACTCGCCCCCACCAGTTGATCAAACAAGTCATCAATCCTTGTCAAAGGATACTTATTCTTGATTGTCAACTTGTTCATTTCTCGATAATCTATACACATTTGCATACATCCGTCTTTCTTCTTAACAAATAGGACCGGAGCACCCCAGGGCGAAATGTTGGGTCGAATGGATCCTTTATCATGCAGATGCTTTAATTGAGTAACCAATTCTTTCAATTCTGATGGAGCCAACCAGTACGGCGCCTTGGCTACTGGTGTTGCCCCAGGTAAGAGATCAAATCTGAATTCAATAACTCTATCTGGTGGTAAACCAGACAAGTCCTCTGGAAAAACTTCTAGGTACTCATTAACAATTGGAATAAATTCCTGCTTTCCTTTCTCTTTCTTTGAATCAATAACATAAACATCCCTGACACTTCTTTCGAATACATTTTCGGGCTTTTAACACAGATAAAAGGCTAGTGTGATGATTCTTGCGATCACCATAAATAACAACCGATCCTCTGTCTAGCAAAATGATTCTGATCATTTTCTTATTACAAACAATACTGGCCTGATGTTCTGCCAACCAATCCATACCTGCTACTACATCAAACTCTTTCAGCGGCATTGGAAACAATCGAATTGGTAGTTCATACCCCTAAATAACAATAACGCAGTTATTGAATACACTAGTAACAGATTCTTGACGATTAACAGTGTCAACTACTAATTCATCATCAAGTAGCATAGAATTCAAACATGCAAATTGAGCAAATGATGGTGACACAATTGATAAGTTTGCACCAGAATCAAACAACACCTTAACATGTGTAGAATTCAAAAGGTAGGTACTTGTTACTACATCTGGTGTGGCCTCTGCCTCGGTCTTTGTGATCTGGAAGGACCGAGCCATTGCCCCTCCTTGTCCTCCTCTTGATATATTTGGTCATCCTCGAGTACCCGATACATTACTCCCCATGGTTAACTGTGGAGCTCTCAACAACGGACAATTGGGTCGAATATGATCTGGGGATTACAATTAAAACATCTTCTGTTGGCCGGGCAGTTTCTTGACAAATGACCTGCCTCGCAACATTTGTAACATTTTCATGGGTCTGATTTACAGTCCCCTTGATGAACCTGTCGGCATTGAGCACAGACTTTCTCACCGATCTTCTATTCAGTTCTATTATCATATTTTACTGATTTTGACCCTCGAAAGTTAGATGAAGGCCCTTTCCATTTCCTTTTCTCTACAATTTTACCCTCTGTTTGCCGGCTCTTATTTCGCTAAGTAACTTCCGCCACATCCATAGTTAATGAAAAGGTAGTGGGGTTCATGGCGGTTACAAATTCACGGATCGAAGGTTTTAATCCTCAGATATATCTTTCCACTTTCCTGGATTTTGATGAGATGTAATGTTCAGCAAATCGGGAATACTCAATGAACTTTTCAGTGTACTCCCGAACTGTTCCATTACACTGTTCCAACTTCAGAAAATCTTCTTCTATTTGTTTTACAGCCGTCTTGGGACAGAACTGACCTTTGAATCGGTTCACAAATTCTGTCTAAGATAATGTTTGTAAGACATCTGTTCTGGCCAACAACTCTATTTCCCATCAAAACAGAGCATTAGACTTCAATACAGATACGACAAATCAGACTTTATCTGCTTCTGGACATCTAATGGTGTTAAACACGGATTCAATCTCCTTGATATAGCACATAGCCTTAACTGGATCACTCTTTCCAGAGAAAGTTGGTGGTTTACAAGTCAAAAACATCTTAATGTCTCTTTTTTTGTTGTGAGCAACTGGAACAGAGGGATGCACTTCCACTCTTTCTGTTTCAACCCTGGTCGGTATTCCCATAATAGATGTCAAGGTTTCCCTTAACTTTCCCATTTCTACTGCCAGCATATCTCCCGTTATGTATTCTAGATGTTGCACCTGTTCCTCCTGGACATTCCCAGAATGTTTAGAATGTGTCTCAGCCTGACCCCTTCCCTGTGTCTGGCTTCTTCCTCAGCATCTTCCCCTTGTTCTTCCCCGACCTTTATTTCCAGAAGTATTCATTGGAAGATTAACGGGTGATTCCCCTTCTTTCTTCCGACTCATGACGAGCAATCCTCTCAGATCTCTGTGTTCGGCTAGACATCTGCATGTTTTAATGTTAGTTATCACGTATTCACATTCCCAAATATAATGAAGTATTCAAATCCAGATACGTACCTGTAAATTCATAATTACACTGGCCAGATGTAATTAAAAATTTACCTTACACACTGTTCTTTTAACTCATCATATATATTTCCAATGGTGCTAACTATGTTCGGGACCCCTAACATGCAATGAAATAGTTTAAGTCTAGGTATCATGCTATTAAATACTAAATCCCTTAAACTCAGGCTCTGATACCACTTCTGTAACACCCCATACCACACATTGCATGTAACACATACTTCGTTCACAAGAAATACATATTTATACACCAATCAGGTCCCTTAGTACAAGAATCTACCATACAAAATACATGGTCCAAAAATTCAAAATACATTTCTTATAATAATCATCATTCTTCTACCAAAAACAATATGCATCATGGACAAATCTTCATACATATATGCATATAGAAAAATATCACATTTTCCCCTTCTTTTTACCATCAGTACCTCCTGCAATACATATTTAAAACCACAAAATGAGGGTTAGACCGGAAGGACTAGTGAGATCCCTTTTTCTATGTCATTATAGGGTGAAAATTACCAAAACTTTTTTTTAAATCCACTTTTCATATATATAACAAATATATGAACAAGTAAAACATAATACCAATACCTTGCCAATTTCCAAAGCCAATGTAATAACCGGATCCTGGTTATTACCCAAGGTATTTAATACGTAATTATTTGATTAATTGATTGCATAGTAGCATGATAATTTGATACACGTTGATATAAAAATTTTGTGCATATGATATGTGTTTATGTGTATGCATGAAAAGGTATGCATGTATGTGCATAAGTGTATATGTG
>NW_020201738.1:50580-51004 GCF_001531365.2 Cynara cardunculus var. scolymus
CCGGATTAGTTTAAACCTGACAAAGCTTGAGAGGTTTATTGTCCGGATTAGCTTGAGAGGTTTGTTGACCGGATTATTTTAAACCTAACAAAGCTTGAGTGGTTTATTGACCGGATTAGTTTAAACCTGACAAGGATTGAGAGGTTTATTGTCCGGATTGTTGACCGGATTGTTGACCGGATTTTTACCGGATTGTTGACCGGATTTGTTGACCAGATTTGAGATGATGTCTTGAGATTTTAAAAAGAAATTGTTATTTTATCATAAAATGAAGTTTTGACACATATGGTTTTGGACTGATAACAATTCCAATGGCTGCGGTCTATTATGAATTATTTTCATAAATATTTTAATGAAGATATAAGGGTGGCATATCAAGGAGAGGTGTCCATTTGATATAAGGGTGGCATATCAAGGAGAGGTG
>NW_020201739.1:0-301 GCF_001531365.2 Cynara cardunculus var. scolymus
GGCAACTATCAATTTGGATACCTTCTCCCCAACCCAAACAGACGCCGAACTAATTCAATTCCTTGAATTTCACTCCTACTCTGCCAAGACTAAAATTGTTAAAAGGACTGAATTCAAACGAAAAGGCCTTCCCCAATTGGAACACTCTATTCTCGATAGTGAATTGTTGTCTAACAGGGAAGGTCGGCAGCCATGACCAAGCCTTACACGCCATGCTTTCCATTGTATATGGAATCTATTTTAACCTGCCCCTTGATTATGCACATCTCATATTCGAAGACATGGTGGGATTAATCAAGAA
>NW_020201739.1:1866-3059 GCF_001531365.2 Cynara cardunculus var. scolymus
GGTCTTTGGTGAAATGATAGCAGAGAAGCTGCCCTCTGCAGAACCTAATGCGCGTTTGTATCCAATGAAAGAGTTCCAACCCACAAAGCATGAGCTAGGGTACAAAAGCCCAAGACCTCTATCAAAAGCCATGCTCAAATACCTTAGCCACGAAGATAGGAAAGCGTACAGACGTGGATACAGGAGGCCAGAGCCGGTCCCTGAAACCCCTTCACGCATAGGTATCCCCTTAGGAGGGAGAGTGCAAAAAATGAGGGTTGAGGGAAGAATGGTGGAGCCAGCAGAGACTAGAGAGGTGAGTGAAGACAGACCAAGAGTAGCAAGTCCCCCACCAAAGAAGACAAAGAAGACTCAGAAGGATGTTGACTCTTCTGAGAAAAAGAAAGGGAAGAAGAGACCCGTAGAAGAAGAGGGTCCAAGCAGTCTTCTGCAAAAGCCAAAGAAGAAGAAATCAAAGAAGGCCCAACCCGCAGTGGCTGTGGTCACAGAGGCTGTACTCCAAGAAAGCCCCGCAGAGGCTGCTCCAAAGCGCAGAAGGTTGTGCAAGGTTGTTCACGAACAGTCCCCAACAGAGCAGAAACACGATGTCGTCTTCCACATCCAACAAGAATTTAAAGCTCCCACAGAGGTAGTGGATTTGGGGACATAAGTCCTAATAGACGACGAAAAAGAAGAGTTGGAGATAGAAGAGGGAGTAAAAGATGCCGAAGGCATACATCCTAGCCCCCCTTCTAGTGCTATCCACATTTCTAGGGACCCTGTTCTAGAGGGAACCCCTATTGAACAAGGCGTGCACACGCTGAACCCTACCCAAACCTACCTTGCAGAGGACATTCTTTCGTCCTCTGTTGAATGCACAGCCCGGGAACCACAATCAACTCAACATCCTCTCAAAAGGATGCTGGTTTTACAATAAGAGTCCATTCGCCCAAGGACTCGTCACAACCCAGAGAGGCATCCGTTGCCCCTCCATACTAGAGTGAACAACCAAGTTATGCTTTAGAGGCATACGATAGGTTCACAGAGACTGCGGGTCTAGAACGCCTAAAGTCCACACTCGATCCCTCTACCGAGTTAGGCCTTGAACCTACTAGGCACGATATCGACAGAACACTGGTAGGCTCTCCAATTGGAGATGTTTGAGGATCCGGTGGAAGTCCCTGAGCTGACATCGAAAAACCAGTCACTGAGGG
>NW_020201739.1:3929-7722 GCF_001531365.2 Cynara cardunculus var. scolymus
GAGGGCGGCTTCCAAAGTTTTAAAGCGATTGAAGAAGGCTCCCCTTACTACTTGCAAGGTAGAGGCCACTAAAAACCATGACGATCAAGGAGGTGATGACCATGATCGTCATGAGGGGGAGAAGAAGAAAGAGGAACAAAAGAAGACAACCTCTGCCAAACCACTAAAGATAGTGGACTCTGCTACTGCCTTGTTCTCAAAAGACAAATCTCTAGAGCCTAAGGGGAAAGGCAAGGGTAAAGCAGTAGAGGAGTCGCCACAGAAGGGGTCAAGCTCTGAGACGCTAGAAGAGATAAATGAAGAAGAGTATGATGACCCCAATCTCGTTCGAGCTTTAAAGGCGTCTTTGGCAGAGGCACAAGCGAGAAAGGGCAGAGCCCCCATCCCCAGAGCTGGAGAAGGCTCTTCCTCTAAAATGGCTAAGATTCTAGAGGAAACGTCCACGGGTACGTCTGACGCTCTGGTAGGAACTGTCAAGCCAATCCTACCAGAGGGGTCCACCCAGAGGCCGATACTAGAAGAAGAAACCAGAATACCGGAACACAGTGGGGAGGGTGTCTGAGATCCTTGAATCTATGGGCAAGATTCCTACGCAGAAAGTGCGCACAGAGCCCGTAACCACTATTGAGGAGATTATGTGGTGGCGTTACTCTGCCATGGACACAGATCCCCCTTACGATCCAGAGCTTATAGGTATGCCCTCTGCCATTGCAAAGTTCCACTTCTCAAAACTTACAAGGCTACCCGAGCAGGTCTTCTCAGAGCATGTGATCACTTCTCTCGAAACAATATCTCCGTGCACAATGCTAAAGAACACCGTGCTATATGTTCAATATGTGGTAAAAAGGGATGACGACAACCTATATACTTTCACAGGTGCTGACCTCCACAACCTATAGGAGGTCAACATATTCGATTTCTCTCAGAAGGCTGATTTAGGTAATGCGCGCTCAAGTCAAGTTCTACAGCCAGAAAGATTTCGACATTGCGATGAGGTTGGCCCAGCCAGAGCTAAAAATTTCTCCTCCAAATAACATACCAAGTTGGCTGCTTAGATTTCATCCCAACACCATTGTCCACAATCCCATCTTTGGGTTTGTATTCCTGGACAAGGATGAAATTCTAAGGTTCTTCAATCCCAAAGAGACGCACAAATATTCAACAGAGTCTCTTGAGTGGGTGTTCAACCTAGTGGTGACAGAGGTGCAGAGAGGGCATTTAAGGGCGGATGAAGTGAACCACCTTCTTGAAACGATCAAAGTTCAAGTCTCCTTCAGATAATGGATATTCAAAGTCTACAGAACCATCAAGTCTGATCTGTAATTTGTCGTAGATGACTATCCAGACTCTGCTGTGGATTAAATCTCTTGTAATAGTATAGGCCTGTACTATCAATTTTCAATTTTTTCATTTACGTAATTCTTTTTCAGAGGATGAGTTTAATCTCCTCTTGTATTCTTTCATTAGTCATTTCTCGCACCCATTTGTCTAAATTTACTTTTTCATACTTAGGGGGAGATTGTTAGCTCTGTTATTCATCTCTTGTAAAAGTATAGAAAAAGTATTCTGCAAGTCTTGACAGAAGCTTATCTTCCACAGAAGACAATAGAGGACTGACGACAGAAGCCTGATATTCGAGCAAGTAAAGTGTGACAGAACCTCTGATGTCTCTCACAGAGGTTCTAGAAAATGGTTCTCTGTCAATAAGAACAAGCAAGTCTATTACAGCAGAGCCTCTGAGATGGCTCACAGAGGGTCTGCGGTTTCGTCTTCTGTGAAGATCATCTTCCAACTGTTTTTCAAAGGTTGTTAGCTGCATGTGCTTCTCACGTAACCAGTACTTAATCGACTTTATTTGGACGGCTTAGATGATTTCACGCATCTAGATCTTGTCGGTAAGGTCGTTAGGAACTAGTATAAATAGCGGCTAAGGCCTTTGTATTCAGTGTGCTTCCGAATTGTAATCGTCTTATTTTCAATTGAATGAATTGAAAAACCTTTGAAGCTATTCTCTTGTGTTCATCTTCTTCCTCATATTAACTGTGTGTTCTTGGTTTAATTACTCTGTTCTGTTCTTATTATTGTTTCCGCTGCACTGTGATCGTCCTAGAGTTCATTCAGAGTAATAGATCTATATCAAAGCTGAATTTACAGGTCCAGCACATTTCTTCCTTTTCAAGCCATTTTGCATCCTATCAAAATTAAACTCCCTCTCCCTCTCTCTCTCTCTCTCTCTAAAACTCAAGAGTCATCTTCATCCTCCATCTTTTCATCCGAATTCTTCATCATTTCTTCATCAAATTAGCAAGGATTTGAAAATATTACATTCCTCACATCAACAATCAAGGTAACATCTTCATCTCCCTCTTTTTCTTGCAAAATTTTGGGAGAAAAAACCCACTTTTTATGCATTTCTATCTACTACCTTCTAACCTCCAAAAATTCTGAGTTTTAAGGAGAGATTACACACCAAAAACATGTAAAAATGGCATTTTTAGATGCTGACAGATTATGTGCATGTGCAAAAATCGTCTATATCTTGAAAATAATATGTTCAAAAGTTATGAATCTTCTTCTAAAAGTTTATTTATTGAGTTGGGGTTGTAATVCAWTTGGTCTCACTCAAAAACATTGAGTTTTGACTCCCCAAATACTCAAAACATTATATATGTGCATCTGAGAGTTTTTCAGTAGGTAAACCCTACTTTAAACAGCCATAACTCTCTAGATAATCATTCAAAATCATTGCTTTTTCTTCTGGAAGTTAACTTAATGAGTTAGCTTTAAAATTCCACTGATTTCATTAAAAAATGTGGTGATTTAAGGTTTTAACTACTCAAAACAAAGTGAGCATGCAATCTGTCTGAATCTGACAGATTTGTATATGTATGTTCCAATGACCTTATCTCTTTTAAAAATTGATTAAAAAGGATGATTCTTCCTTTGAGAGTTAACTATATGAGTTATCTTCTGCATGCAAGTGGAATCACATGAAAATATGGAGTTTTGTTCTCCAAACACCTAAAACACTTTGGGTGTGCAAACTGTGAAACTACCAGTAGGTAACTCCTATTTTGTATGCTAATATATCTTTATTTACTTGCTCTTAGTGTATGATTCTTCTTCTGAAATCTTCTTTTATGAGTTAGGGTTCATATGAACCCAGTTTCACTCAAAAATATGAAGTTTTGAGGCATTAACCAGTTTAATTAAGTTAAGTGTGCAATCTGTCAACTAATGACAGATGTGTGCATGTAACTTCATGGTGCCATATCTTCCTCTCAACTCATCCAAAATGAGTGATTCTTAGTTTAAAATTTAAGTGTTAAGTTTATAATCCAACTTGAATTTCTGCCGAACACTTAGTAGAACTCTTTAAATGAGTATTTTACTAATGTGGTGTAATTTGCCATATCAGTTGTGATATATTGTATTGCATAAATTATTTGAACCATTATTGCATGTCCAAAATACATGAAATTTGGTCACAATGACCATAACTTAGTGCTATATCCCATATAAAAAGATAGGAAACTATCTCATTTTAGAAGTCTCTTTAAATTGATCATTTTATGTACCATTAGTTTCTGTCCAAAAATGAGATTTTGAGATTATTTGATTTTGTAAAATTTTGATCTTTTTATTGGACTATAGCATTACTTCCGGTATAAATTAMTATATTAACGAGCATATGGAYATTATGTATATTTGGACTATAGATAATCATGTTGAACATAAGTAGACACTTATGGACTTAGGACTTATTAATCCCCATAAGTAGTTTTAAACCCAT
>NW_020201739.1:8261-17414 GCF_001531365.2 Cynara cardunculus var. scolymus
AGGTAGTTCGGTATGAGTTCTACACATGTGGGGTTTAGTCCCACCGCTGAGGTAGTTCGGTATGAGTTCTACACATGTGGGGTTTAGTCCCACCGCTGGGGTAGTTCGATATTAAAGGGCGTAGTGGTCACAGGTTTAGTTGTGGCCCAACACGTAAAAATTACTTGGAGTACATTGTGCCTCGTATGAAAGTGTTGCGAGTAAGTAAAAGATTTACTCGAATTAAATATTGCTTAAAGACTTGTTGTGAAATGAAAACCTGTGAACTCACCAACTCTTGTAGTTGACACTTGTTTTGACGTGCTTTTCAGGGGTAAGAAAGGATCAAGGTGGTACTTAAAAGAAGCCGTGTCACAACTATCAACTTTAAATTTCTTTTTCTGTTTAAGTTACAAACTTTTCTTTGGAATTGTAAACCTTGGTTAAATGGTGTAATTAAATTTTAAATGTTTGGTTGTGTTTCTTTATACTCTATTGCTATGAGACTCTACCTGCCATAACTCTTGTTTCCGCTTTAGCGGGGTGTGACACAGACGTTGTAAGCCGATTGAATTCTTTGTGGGAGATTATGTGATGTTGAAAGTCTCATCGTGGAAAGGGGTAGTCAGATTTGATAAGAAATGTAAGCTCAGTGCAAGGTATATCAAGTCATTCAGAATCTGCAAGCGAGTCAGAATGGTTGCGTATCAGTTGGAGCTACCAAAGGAGCTTAGTAYGATTCATAACATGTTCCACATGTCTAATCTACAGAAGTATTTGGCAGATCCGAGTCTGGCAGTGCCACTACAAGAAGTCAGATTAGACAGTAAGCTGAACTTTGTGGAAACACAAGAAGCAATAACTGATCGGGAAACCAAGGTTCTGCGGAATAAAGAAATCAGTCTAGTAAAAGTTTAGGGTGATATCACAAGGTATCTGAGGCAACCTGGGAGTTGGAATATGAAATAAGAACCGAGTATCCATGGCTATTTTATTTAATGAATTCTGGGATGAAATTCTTTTGAGGGGTGGATAATGTAATAATCAGGATTTGATTTTCACCCGAGGTATCTATTATGTGATTATTTGATGTGATTACATGAATATGTGATTAATTGGTCATGTGAATACATGCTTACATAAGATTAATGTGGGAAAATGTGTTTATWTTCATACWTAGAAGGTATAATYATATTATGCATGCAAAGATATGAAATGATTTTTTGCATGGGTGCATGTGATTAYTTGTTATGTGTGGGTATGCATAAATATGGTATGCATGCATGAGTTATGCATGTTTGTGCATGAACTTTACTTGCATGCATACATGAGAATATATATATATATATATATATATAACATATTCATACTCTTTGCTGCATTCCTTTTATGGAAGGGGTATAAATAGAGGGGATTTGGTGTTAGGCAAGTTTTCTTGCCATTTTTCAGGAAATTAAGAGAAGGATAGCAACGTGAGGAATTGCTTGCATTTGCTAAAATCAGAAKATTGGATCATTCRTATTTAAGTTGTTGTTTTCATCTTCAAAACTCTAAAACTACATAAGGTCAGTGTTTTCAAACATACTTTACATATTTATTTATCACAGGATTATAGTTTGATATGTTGAAATCACTTCATTGTTCTTAAATAAATTTAATGACAGGCTTGGGACAAGCCTAGCAATAGTATTGATCGGATTGGGGCAAGCCCGACCAGTGTTGCTCGGATTGAATTATGACGAATGTGTATCCAGACATAGTGTTGTTCGGGTAGAGGGTGTCCGGCTAGAGTGTTAACCGAATAGGGTATCCGGTCATTTAACCGATAAGAACTCATACCCGGACACCTTGTTGCCTGGAGAGAAGTATATCCGGCCGAGAGCTGTTCGAATTAGAGTTTATGATGCGAATGTTTTAATTCTTTTTTTGGAAAAGATATAACTGGAGTGTGTTTTGTGATTTGTTGACCAAATATGATGTCCGACTATGTTTATATATTTTTGTTCGGATGAGTTTGTCCGGATACAAGCCATCCTTACAAGTTGGATTGTGTTAGTAATATAAGATATATTGTTTATATTTAAAAAACGATTAAACTAATGTTTTACTTAGAGTTTTGAATTCAGATATGGATTAAAGAACTAATGGTTCTGAAGTTTCAACATTTTGATATAAAGACTATTTTGAAACTATTACTAGCTAAAACAATAGATGATATTCCTTCAGGACGGTTGTAACTTCAATTTGTCCTTATTGGAAGTAATCTATAGATTTTGATGAAGAAATAAGGGTGGCATATCAAGGAGAGGTATACCATGGGATAAGGGTGGCATACCAAGGAGAGGTGTACCTTCAGATATAAGGGTGACATATGAAGGAGAGTTGTACTTTTGAATATAAGGGTGCCATTTGTGTATGTGATTACTGTTGCAACTCTTACTACTATATACCTTAGGATTACGATAGCTATGAATCCTTATTTCTTTGTGATTTAAAGATTCAGGAATATTGTTCTTATTAGAAGTGGTAGTAACGATGTTATTGAGAAGGGGATAATTGGCTTATGGCTAGACTTTTTGAATAATCGTGTTTCTGATGAAAAGTGTTTGAAAAACGAGTTATGTGGAACTTGAGGAACTCTAGCCCTACTTTTTGCTAAATAAATAATTCGTAAGACAAAATTGGCTTTCGGAATCGAAAGGGCACTGGTCGTTGTGAATTGTGTGATTATGTTTTTGTTTATATGAAAAGTTGATTTTAAATAAAGTTTTGGTGATCTTGACCCTGCAATTACAAGGAAAAAGGGATCTCACTAGACCTTCAGGTCTAACCCTCATTTTGTCTTTCTAATATGTATTGCAGGAACAGCTGGGTTACATGATAATAAAGGGAAGGAGAAAATGTAATTATTTTCCTATGTGCATATCTATATGAGGATCATCTTGTGGATGAGTTTACTTTTGAAGATATATGTTAAATAGTACAAGAATTTCTATTTTGGAATTTTCGATTTGTATATTTTG
Organism: Cynara cardunculus var. scolymus; assembly: GCF_001531365.2. Taxonomy (NCBI): domain Eukaryota; kingdom Viridiplantae; phylum Streptophyta; class Magnoliopsida; order Asterales; family Asteraceae; genus Cynara; species Cynara cardunculus. The sequence continues at coordinate 11,264 of NW_020201739.1, forward strand.
TATATTAATTTTTTGTACTATGGGACTTAAGTGGAGTAAAACATGTATTTCCTTGAATGAAGTATGTGTTATATGAAATGCGTGTCATGGGGTGTTACAAGATAAAAATACAAAGAGCTGTAACTGTGGAATGTTGGTACACTTTGCTGTGAATTGTAGAAAACCAGTGTCCAAAAATACTGATTACTACAATAATAAGTTCCTCCTTTCTAAGCAAAAGGATGCGGGAAAAGCTTTGATGGCCGAGGATGATCATTAGCTGATTCTGATTGACGAAGATGAAGAATTAGATGTTGTGGCACATATTTATTTGATGGCAAGGACTAAAACAAATATATCTGATAATGATGAAGAAAAAGCAGATTCTAGTGATGAGGTACTTGAATCCTCATGCATTGAGCAAATGCAAAGAATGATGCTCAAATTACAAGATTTTCAGCAAAAACTCAAATTTGAAAAAGATCGAGTTGCAACTTTAGAGAAAGATCTTAAAATGCAACAAGATGGATACATTAAGCTAAACAGTGAAAATGCTAGAAAATTTGCATGGGCTCAGTCTATGTTACCTGAGAGCAAATTTTTTTCTGAAAGATCAGATCTCTTGAAAAATGAATTATTTGAGTCATATGATAAATATAAATCTTTGAAATTAGTAAATGATGATCTGGTTATAAAGAACAACACTCTTACTTTACAAAATAAGATTTTAAATGAAAAACTGAAATCCTAGGAAGAAAAGTTGTACAAAAGAGGGCAAACTATGATAACCGGGTCTTGGTAATCACCTGAAGTAACTAATACATGATTATTTATTTTATATATTTACGTGAGAGTATGATAAATTGATATATTTAATCATGCGAGTATGTGGATTTTTATGCATAAATGTGTATGCATAATGTGAATTTGCATGACGAAAATGTGTTAGTATGCATGAGTTTAATATGCATAAACATGCATGCATGATGAATAAAATGAAATGCTTGATATTATATACGCATGAACATGATGGAGATGTATGCATGAGAAGTTATATGTTTATATATGCATGCATATGGGATTCTGGCCTCCTTCCAATTAGGGAAAGATATAAATAGAAGGTGAAGTTCATAAATGAACTTCTTGCCATTTTGAGAGCTAGAGAGTGATTTAAGAAAAGTGTGGTGATCGGATTGGTTATTTGGTTTGGATTTTTGAAGTTGGTTTCAAAAGAAATTCAAAGGTGAGTACTTTTTCACCATATTTCATAATTGAAAAGTAAATTCCTTTGGTTTAAATACTAAAATGTGTAAAAGAACTACCACCCGATCTTGGCTCTAAATCGGACAGTGTTGTCCGGATTATATTGTAAATCGGACAAGTGGTTGTCCGGAATAATGAAAACCGGTCATAGTGTTGATTGGATTACAGTGTTGGTGTGATTTTAAGCATGTAAACTGAACAAAGTGTATTGAATGGAGAAGTAGGAATATGATCAAGACTGTTCGGTTTGGTTCTAGTCCAACTGATGTATTGTACGGCTTAGATGTAAACATGACAAGGCTTGATCGGGTTTATCTTAATACTCTCTGGATTTGTAACCGATCAACTGGACTTATGTTGTCTGGATTGTTAGTCCTGCCAAGGCTTGACCGGAGATAAAGTCCAGCCAAGTCAATATGTTTTGTTAAAACCCAGATCTGACAATAGAACAATTTAATAAGGAAATTCAAGAGAGATTTGTAGAAGAAGAAGATGAAATAGAAATCGACGGCGCTTTTTCTCTACCTGAAACACTACTTATATAGGCAGTAATTCATGATAATCTGAATAAGATTAGCCTTATCCAAAATAGGATTAGCCTTATCCARAATAGGAAGCATGAAGATAGTCGTCTTGAAGGACCAGAGGATAGACAGACCAGAGAGGCTCTGGTCCTCCAAAGGCTCTGGTCAATACAACCAAAGGCTCTGGTCCTCTTCACAGAGGCTCTAGTGACTTTTACAGAGGCTCTGGTTCTGGTGTCTTCACAGAGGCTCTGGTTCTTCTTACAGAGGCTCTGGTCGTCCATACTTGGTCGATTTAGCACAGCGGCTGGTCTTCTTCCAGACTTAGACGTTTTGGCAAAACAGCATCTTCAGATGTTCCATTCTTAGCCCCGATTGCTTAATAAAACTTTTTGAGATAATTATTAGGATCAATTTGATGCTAACAATCTCCCCCCAAAGTTTTATGAAGCAAGCATCTTCATGAAGTCTTCAGGTTTTCACCCCTCTGTTTTCTTGATTAAAGCTTAGAGTGCTTGGTCTGGATGGAATTTTCAAGCTCCCCCCTGAATGTAGCTCTTTGTTCTTCATTTTCAACTCTTAGATAAAATCAGATTCAATGTGAATGCAGCACCACTGATTGCACAAGATGCAGCTTTAATCTGCCCATAATCCAGCACATTCTTTAAGACACAGAATAGCCACTCACCCCAAACGTAGCAAATTCATCCAAAAAGGGATAGATAAATGTGTGAATTACTTGACAAAACAATGCAAACAGTCTTATGACAAAGAAACTTTCATTGAACCGCAAGCTGAGTAGGAATTCAGTTTTAGAGCTTGATTCAATCGAAGATAACTTGAATAACCAAAGCAAACACCATTGATATTGAAAAGCGGAGAGAAGAATTAACATTTAAACTTTATGACTTCAAGAAACATCAGGTCAATTCAAAGAAAATTGACAGAATTGCTGTTAAGGGCAAAACAAGAAGGAAATTGCCATAAACATGTAGGAAAGGTGTTTACAGGCAAAAAAAAGATTAAGCTATTATAGATTTAAATCCACAAAAAGAGAGAAGATGAAAGAATACTCAAGATATTGGCGATAAATATATGTTTGGCAAATAAAACGCCAATTGCCTTAGGCTGTGAGTACCATGAACTCTTGCTAAAACGCCTACGCGTAGATTTGACAAAATTAAAGTTCAATAAGTCGACTGACTCCAAAAAACTCTATAGACCAAAAGATTCAAGATCAAAATAGGTTCGAATTCATCCAATAACAAATCCTTTAAAAGCAATTTGATTAAAACATTTAAACATATGATGAAATCAGAGTTTTTTGGACCAAACTACAATAGAACAGGAAGCAGTTCATGAGAGTATTTTTCAAGAAAATTGAATCTACTGCCARAAAGATCGTATCGATAGAAGTTAATCGATTTGGCTCTGATACCACTTGTTAAAACCCAGATCTGACAATAGAACAATTTAATAAGGAAATTCAAGAGAGATTTGTAGAAGAAGAAGATGAAATAGAAATCGATGGCGCTTTCTTTATTGAATTGAAAATTACAAACTCTCAAGAACCCTAATCGACTCTCATAAGATGTATCTGAATCTTTGTGTTTACAATGAATTTTCTATTTGCTCTCATATATTTTTCTCTACTTGAAATACTACTTATATAGGCAGTAATTCATGATAATCTGAATAAGATTAGCCTTATCCAAAATAGGATTAGCCTTATCCAGAATAGGAAGCATGAAGATGGTCGTCTTGAAGGACCAGAGGATAGACAGACCAGAGAGGCTCTGGTCCTCCAGAGGCTCTGGTCAATAAAACAAGAGGCTCTTGTCCTCTTCACAGAGGCTCTAGTGACTCTTACAAAGGCTCTTGTTCTGGTGTCTTCACAGAGGCTCTAGTTCTTCTTACAGAGGCTCTGGTCGTCTATACTTGGTCGATTTAGCACAGCGGCTGGTCTTCTTCCAGAATTAGACGTTTTGGCACAACAGCATCTTCAGATGTTCCATTCTTAGCCCCGATTGCTTAATAAAACTTTTTGAGATAATTATTAGGATCAATTTGATGCTAACATGACCGGTTTGTATTTTGACATAAAGCTTCTTGATGATTGGATAAGTTAATGGCATATTATTCCTTTTAATGTATTAGAGGATGGGCATTTTTATAAAAATGTGTTTTGAACTGATTTTGGATAAAACATTTTTGATATTTCATTAGGACATTTATGACTTCGGTCTGTTCTAATTGGAGATATTTTGCAAATATTTGATGAGGAAATAAGGGTGACATATCAAGGAGAGGTATACCATGAGATAAGGGTGGCATATCAAAGAGAGGTGTGCCTTTGGATATAMGGGTGGCATTTGTATTTGTGTGTTATGTGATATAACTCTTACTATTATATCCTTTAAGATTACTATGATTTTGAGTCTTTATTTCTTTGTGATTTAAATATTTAGTATCAGGGTTCTCATTGGAAATCGTAGTCTGGATGTTATTGAAAAAAATGATAACAGGTTTATGGCCTGAAGCTTTGAATAAATCCTGTTTCTGATTAAAAAGGTTTAAAGTGGTATTATGTGAACATGGAAGGTTCTAACCTATTTTGGTTGGATATGTTATTTCTGAAACCGAGTGATTCACTTTGGAAGTTGGTAAGGTATTGGTATTATGAATTATATGTTCATATATTTGTTATATATGAAAAGTTGATTTTAAACAATGTTTTGGTGATCTTCACCTTGCAATGACATTGAAAAAGGGATCTCTCTAGACCTTTCGGTCTAACCCTTATTTTGTGGTTTAAATATGTATTACAGAAACTACGGACGGTAAGGGATGGGGAAAATGTGATATTTCCTGGTATGCATATCTGTATGAAGATTTGATTCTGATACATCTAGTTTTGATAGATGAATGTGAATTAGTACAAGAAAGGTATTTAGAAATTTTGGATCATATACTCAGTAAGTTATGTATTTCTTGTACTTGGGACCTATGTGGTGTATAAACATGTATTTCTTGTGAATGAAGTATATGTTACATGCAATGTGGAATGTGGGGTGTTACACAAACTGATGAAATTATTTTTTTAAACAAGCCTACGAAGACCAGACTTCTTAATCCTAGGGAAGGGTTAGGTTTTGAGAATCCGAATCATTTAAAGAAATCTTTATATTACGCTCCTTCAATCTATAAATTTGAATATCTTGACCTTGATCCAGAATATCAAATCAGATTTACAAAATCTTCAGATGAGGTTGTGTTAGGTTTGTGTTTTTGAGCATAAGTGTTGTATTCAATCTTRTATTTTCTCCTTTATAWWTTTGTATTGTTTAGTCTTAGTTAGTTTTTAGTATTATGCTTAATTGTCATAATCAAGATTTAGTGATTGTAACAAGGTGCTTTGAAGATAATATTCAAGATTTGACTGTTTGACTTTTTCTCTCAATTTTCATCTACTTTCTCAATTCTTGAATTGCCATTTTTGTGTTCTTGATGAATATGATGATTGATTAAACAATCTGGCATCCATATGTTGAAGAATAAGAAGACTTGAATAGAAAAATAAAATACAATATGCAAGTTCCTTTTCACTATACTGAATTAAATGAAAGCTAAGAAAATAAAGTTCCTGCTCTTTGAACAGATTACTTTCACAGTTATTCTAAAGCAGAACTTGAATAAAAACCTGTTGAACAAAAACTTTGTACTCCAACTTTAATTTTAGAAAAACAAGTTGTTCAACTAGAAAAGATTTTTAAAGAAGAAAGGCTTTCTTTTTAAAAAGGAACCTGCTGAATCTAAGTATTTTTCATGCTCAAAACCTTCATGTGATATCAACATATGTGTTAGACCCCATAATTAATAGGTGTAAAAGTAATGAAGAACAATAAGTGATGAAGAACCAGAAGACCGATGAAGACATTAAGGCATAATTGACCAAGTCTGGAGAAAAACCAGAGGGTCGATGAACAACCAGAGATGCGATAGAAAAAACATCTTCATCACCCCTCTGGTCAACAACACAGAGTTTTCTTCAGCAATTCAACCAGAGGCATACGATGAAGATATGAAGATAAGGTTGAATCATCATCCCATGGAAGACAACTGGAGATGACAAATCGACAACTAGATTTCAAGTTTATCTTAATCTATAGCTTATCCATAGTTTAGGTAAACTTTATCTGTTAGTAAAAGATTAGCTAAATAGTCTCACTAGATAATTATCTTCTAATTAGCCTTCTAGTATAAATAGGTGATTAGGCCTATTGTAATCAATGTCGCTTTTACGTTTTTCATATTGAATAAAGTGAAATCATTGGCAGTCAAGACTATTCTTTGAATGTTCATACATTGTTCTTGAGTGTTCATCA
>NW_020201739.1:18229-43573 GCF_001531365.2 Cynara cardunculus var. scolymus
CTCTAAAAATCCTCAATGGCCAACTGGAATTCTGCGTATAGTGTTGGCTCCCTCACCAAAGCCTCCAACTATTCAACGAGAAGAGTACCAGCAATGGAGGATAAGGATGGTAAACTTCTTGGAAGGAATGGACAGGAACCTCCTGCGATCTGTAATGGAGAGTCCTTACGTTCCACAGACTATTGTCCCAAGAGTCCCAGGAACAAATACCACAGCTGAAATCCCTGCCTACTACATGCCCAAGGATGAGAAGAATTGGGATGAAGACGACATAGAACGGGTTGAGACCGACAAGAAGGCCAAAAGACTGATAATCATGGCCATACCCAATGAAATATTCCTATCCCTTGATGCATGTTCCATAGCCAAGGAACTATGGAATGAACTGGCAAGCCAACTTGAAGGAGGGGCAAAAACAAAGAAAAATCGTAGAGCATAATGTCTCAACGAATACACCAACTTCAAGGCTCTTCCTGATGAACCGATTCAGAAGACATACGATCGTTTCAACACATTGATTAATCAATGTCGTCGAAACGATATCTCCAGAACAAAGGAAGAAAACAATGTCTTATTCCTTAAAAGTCTCGGCGATGAATGGACACAGTTGTCGATGTCCCTTCAAGCAAATCAGGACTTAGACGGCTGGTCACTCCATGACGTATATGGAACGCTTGCTGCACAAGAGAACGATATCATGAAGAAAAAGGTGTCCATCGGTGGACCTCTGGCTATTACTGCTGAAGAGAAGGACGTTTCAAGGACCTCCACCAGAGATCATAAGAAGAAAGGAAAGAAAGCACTGGTGGTAGAATCAGAATCTGAATACGAAACTTCAGAATCAGATGATGATATTAAAGACTTTGCTAAATCTCTGGCCTTGATTACAAAGTAGTTCCAGAAAAAGTTCATCAAGAAACCCTATGAACAAAAAGAATTCAAGAAGGAAAGGTACCAGTCATCCTACGAAAGGAAGCCATCTAAATTTCATCAGAGGGAAGACAAAAGGGATGGAAGAGAAGAAAGAAGAGAAGATAGAAGAGACGAGAGGAAARAGGACAAGGATGGAAGGAAAAATGACCTCCGCTGCTTCAGGTGCGGAAAACTCAGTCATTTTCCAAAGAATGCAGAGGACGACTAGTAAAGGATTCTGACTATTACAAGAATAAATACAAATATATTCCTAGAGAGCGAAGCCTGATGGCTGAGAAAGAAAACTGGGKGTCTGATTCTTCATCCGATGAAGAAGACAAAGCACTCATCTGTCTGATGGCCACGTCCAATGCAGAATCTGTCTCCAACTCTGATGATCAGGTATGTGAGTCTACTTCCAATGAAACCAACTCTGCTCCATCTGAGCTAGAGTTAAGGGTGATAAAACTTTTAGAGGATTTCTTTAAATTAAAAGAGAAATTAAATTTTGAAAAATCTGAAAGAATAAAAGCGGAAAAAGAAGCAAGTTTCTACAGAAAAGACACTGACCTTCTAACCGAAGAAAAAACCGAACTTGCTAAGGAAAAGACTCGCATCACCACACTTAAGAAATCAAAGGAAGATAAACTTCTGGAACTAAACAAACGAATAACTAAGGACTTAGAAAAGAAAAATAAGGCCTTATAAGAATCCGAGGCAGAAGGACTAAACTCAGTTGCTCTTAAAGATTTCTTTCAAAAGGAACGGGAAATCCTTCACCAGAAGCTTCAAACCAATGAACTTCAGATGAAGAAGTACAAAGATGTCCAAGATGTTTATGAAAAATTAAATGGTCAAACGGACAATCAAGGGATTGGATTCAATGAATTGGACTCCTTCATCGAATCAAATAAATCTACCCTTGAATCCACTTTCAAACTTGGATGCATTCAGAAACCCGACTTTATCCCAAAACAAAAAGCAAAATTTAAAAGAGTTAAAGTCGATGCAAAAACTGTCGTTTTAAGACAGGATTTTGAGAATGTGGTGTACGAGAATAGTACAAGTAAGAATTCTGATGGAAGGAATGACACCTCCAAATCAGAGACCGATGGAAACCCTATGGTCAAACCAGAGTCTCTGATTGTCAATCCCACTTCATCAGCAAGTACTATTGATAAATAGGAGAATCCAAATGAGGAACCGTCAGCTGATGAGTCGATGAACCATCCAAGTAAAACTGGAAGTTCATCTAAGTCAGAATCGATGGAACCTCAGACAGATCACTCTGAAGCATCAACCTCTGAACCCACTCCTCCCACGGACATTCATACTAATTTTAACTTTGAGAAATCAGCAAGAGACTTTCTCGATTCCGAATCTGAAGAAGAGATAATCTGTGAATCATCAGAAATCATTAAGGATAAAAAGCCTAAAAACTTCAAATCCTCAATGAAAACTGTTATTCCATCATTGATGAAATCTTCGGACAAAGGAAAGGGAAAGCTGAGAAATAGCAAATCTGCCAAAGATAACTCACAAGGCCCTAGTACATCCTTCAAGTTCATCAAGTTTACTCATGAGCAAAAACAGAAGTGGCCTGACTATGAGAAAACTAACCACCACTTTTCCTCTCATTCAGCTGAAGAAAAGCAGACCTTCCTCAGGAGAAAAGGAGAAAAGCAGACCTTCCTCAGGAGAAAAGAAGAAAAGCCAAAGACCTCTTCAAATAAAAAATCTGAACTAGATAAGAAGTTTGTAAAAACAACCGATGCTAGGACAAGATTTACATCTTCTACATTTACTTCTTCGTTTCCATCAAATAAAACAACGTTAGACATACATATCCAAAGCATCATAACTGTCAATTTTTAACTCTTTTACAAAACTTGAGGAATCACATGTTGACACATCACTGCCCATTCTCCCAACACGTTTATCGATACAAAGTTAAAACCAATGAAAACGTGAAGAAGCCCGAACCCAAGGGTAAGGGAAATACTAATAAACCTAAGCATACAAAGGCTAAGGGTAATGAAAAGAGAGTGGCCCCCTACTAATAAACGTGGACCCATAAGGAAATGGGTATCTAAAACCCCTTAATTTGTCTTGCAGGACCAGCATGTGCAACCATGGTACATGGATTCAGGTTGCTCCAGGCACATGACTGGTCATAAAAGCTAGCTATCCTTCTTCATCGAAAAATCTGGAGGCTCTGTGACTTTTGGAGACAACAGCAAGGGTACAATCAAGGGATATGGCACTCTCATCAAAGGAAACATCTCCATCAGCAGAGTAGCTTATGTTGAAGGTTTGAAGCACAACTTACTAAGCATAAGCCAGTTTTACGACAAGGGTCTTGAAGTTAGGTTTCGCAAAGGCTTATGTATCATAGAAACAAAGCCCGGGAAAACCATCATCAAGGCAATGAGAGAAGGAAATCTCTATCTTCTAGATTTTTAATCCTCTATGGGACAAGACACCCTATGTCTTGTGTCTCAAAAGAGTGATGAAAATTGGCTATGGCATCCAAAGTTCTCGCATCTCAACTTTGATACACTACGAAAACTAGCCACACAGAAGCTGGTCAAGGGAAATCCGGATCTTAAATTTGAAAAAGATCATCTATGCTCAGCTTGTGAGATGGGAAAGCTAAGACGGGCCTCTCATAAAACTAAGTTAGAAACCTCATGCACCAAGCCCTTGGACATGGTACATATAGATCTCTGTGGGCTAATATCAACTCAAAGCCTCTCTGGAAAGAAGTACATATTAGTACTGGTTGATGAATACTCCAAATACACCTGGGTTAAATTTGCAAAGAAAAAATCAGATGTTCCTGACCTATTCATTGGAGTGATGAATAGGCTCCAAGTCCTTCTACAACGAAAACTAATTAAGGTTAGAAGTGACAATGGAACTAAATTAAAAAATGCCAGAATCGATGAATACCTCATCAGTGAAGGCATTACACAAAAAATTTCAGCAGCTAGAACTCCACAACAGAATGGAGGGGTGGAGCGAAGGAACATAACCCTCGTGGAAGCAGCAAGGACCATGCTTGCTTCATCAGAGTTACCCATCACATTCTAGGCTGAAGCTATTTCCACTACATACTTCACCCAGAATCGATCAATCATCAACAAGAGGCACCARAAGACACCTTATGAGCTCATCAACCAAATAAGACCAAATGTCAAATATTTTCATGTCTTTGGGTGCAAATGCTTTGTACTCAACGATAGAGTATATCTTGGCAAGTTCGACAAGAAAGCTGATGAAGGAATATTTCTGGGATATGCTCAAACTGCCAAGGCCTACAGAGTCTACATCAAAAGGACAAGAATCGTCATCGAAAGCATCAATGTGTCCTTTGATGATTCCACACCAATGACTTCTGGACACAACAATTCAGAACTCGGACTTCAAAGAAGAGCATCTGATTCATCACTTGRCAAACCCAATGAATCAGAGTTAGCTCAATTATTTGAAGACATCTTTGAGGAAGAAGTAATCTCTGGACACGCACCAACTGCAACATCCACTTCCAAAACCGATGAAGAACATGAAGTCTTCTATACTAAAGGTACAACTCTTATTGAAACTCATGTTACTTAACCTTCTACTTCTTCTGTGTCTTCAGATCAAGATCATGAAGTAGAGTCTAACTCTTGAGATGATCTCTTCGAGGGGGAGCAAGCAGTTCCATCAGTCGATGAAGACCTGCATCATGTTGCTCTAGAACCCCAGTCAAGCACCAAGTGGACGAAAGATCACCCACATCACCAAATCATTGGTGATCCAACATCGGGTGTCAAGACAAGATCTTCTACTGCCAATGAATGCCTCTTCGCCAACTTTCTGAGCATGATAGAACCGAAGAAGATTTCAGAAGCCCTACTAGACCCAAACTGGATAGAGCGATGCAAGAAGAATTACTCCAGTTTGAAAGAAACAAAGTATGGTCTCTTATGCCTCTACCCAAAGGGAAGACGGCCATAGGAACCAAATGGGTTTTCCGAAACAAGAAGGACCAAGATGGCATAGTCATAAAGAACAAAGCCAGGCTTATTGCCAAGGGCTACTACCAGGAAGAAGGGATTGACTACGATGAAACATTTGCTCCCGTCGCAAGACTTGAGGCTATCCGGATATTCCTAGCCTATGCAGCTCACGAAGGCTTCAAGGTTTATCAGATGGATGTCAAGTCCACCTTCCTAAACGGAAAACTTCAAGAAGAAGTATACGTGCAGCAACCCCTTGGGTTTGAAGATCCAAAGCATCCAGATTACGTGTACTTTATAGACAAAGCTCTTTATGGGCTGAAGCAAGCACCCAGGGCCTGGTATGAAACACTATCCACCTTTCTCATCAACAATGGTTTCGAAAAAGATGTAGATCATGCAGGTTGCAAGCTTGATAGAAAGAGCACGTCTGGAGGCTGTCAACTCTTGGGAGACAAGCTGGTAAGTTGGACATCTAGAAAACAAAATTGTGTCTCAACCTCTGCAACAGAAGCATAATATGTTGATGCTGCTAGTTGTTGTTCACAAGGTGTCTGGATGAAGACTAGCTTAAAGACTATGGATTCCATTATGACAAAATTCCCATCCTCTGTGACTCCAAGAGTGCCATAGCAATCTCTGCAAACCCAGTGCAGCATTCCAAGACCAAGCACATCGATGTAAGGTACCATTTTCTGAAAGACAATGTTCAAAAAGGCAATATAGAAATGTACTTTGTTCCCACTGAGATTCAACTTGCTGACATTTTCACAAAAGCTCTTGATGAGAAAAGATTTTTATTCCTAGTCAGCAAGATGGGTATGCTGAATCTCACTACTTGAAGGCAATAAATTTTCTTCAATCAGAGGTTCTCAATATCTCATGATTATGTCTTCAAGTAATAAGTACTCCAAACCAGTGCCTCTGGTTCTAAAAGACCAGAGCCCCTGGCCATGAAAAAAACTTTTAATATGGCTCAAAGTTTTTCATCGCCTTTGGTCCAAAGCAATTACTTTCTAAAGACTAAAGCCTCTGGATTCTCACTCTTTGAGACCAGAGCCTCTGGTCCTATAGACCAGAGCCTCTGGATTCTTATCCCTTGAGACCAAAGCCCTTTTGGACTCCATCGCATATCCTCATTCATGTAACCAGAGCCTCTGGTTCTAAAGACCAGAGCCTCTGGTTTCCAAGTYCTTTGCAACCAGAGATATTTGGTTTCCATATAAGACTTGGCATGTTCACTTCACCTTTCATTCATCAAAAATAGCATCTCCAAGCCAACCAGAGCATCTGGATTCATACTCTTTGCGACCAGAGCCCCTCTGGACCCAAAGAGTCCCCCCTCTCTCACTCACATGCACTTAACCATATTTACATATTTCTTTTGATTGTCTTTGCAACCAGAGCCTCTGGTTCTAAAGACCAGAGCCTCTGGATTCATTGTCTTTGCAACAAGAGCCTCTAATTCCAAAGACCAGAGCCTATGGATTCATTGTCTTTGGAACCAGAGCCCTCTAGTCTCAAAGACCCATTCTTATGCATATCTATTTGCATACTTAGACATATTTCATACTTCTCTTCATCTCCATTCACAACCAGAGCCTCTGGTCACCTCAATCAATATCGTTATTGCTTCTAGGGGGAGTTTCACAACACTCAAATCTTCTATACATGCATCATTTGAGGGGGAGCTATTCATTCATCATGAATATCCATCGCATAAATATGCAGTTTTCATACTAGAGCCCCTGGTTCCACTATCCAGAGCTTATGGACATCTAAATGCTACATAATACACCAAGTATCTAACTAGAGCCCCTCTGGTCCTACATAATGGATTGCCCATGCTTAAAAAGAGCCTCTGGTTTGTCATCCAAAGCCTATTTATCATGCAATCCAACATCTCATCGATGAATTCCTTCATCGATGTTCAACCAGAGCTCCTCTGGTTCCCCATCAAAAGGGTTATGTTCAACCAGAGCTCCTCTGGTTACATGTCAACTCTTTTTTTTTCTTTCTCAAAAACCATCTTTAATTGCAAACTTTTTAAGATTAATACAAAATTGCAGCTTTTGTGACTATAAACTATACTGCATGGGTTTTTAGAAGACCAAAACTTCGTAATTAGTATTAAGGTTACAATTTGATGGAATTTTTAAATTTAAATTGTTTTTGGATTAATATTTAACGAGATATTATTTGGAATAATTTCTTATTTCAAATATTTCATACGTCATCCTCACACGCGCCTGACACCATATACAGCATGTTCCCCATGAACCGTTTCAAATTACCCTTCCCTAACCCCGCCTTGACACGTGTCCTCCAACATTAATAGCACGTACATTCAAGATGGCCCACGATCCCCAATTCAAATCACCTTTTACCAAACACCTTCCCATTTCATGATTATTTCAATATAATAATCAAGAAAACCGTTTCCTATTCTCCACCCCCACCCCACCCCTCACCTCCTCCCCACCTATAAATACCCTTCTTCAACCACCATTTACTCTTTACGCATCCTAAAACCTGCAAACAGACTTTGACGAACAAACTTACCTGCAACTTCATACACAATGGCTTCCTCTGCATCACACGGGTCCAATAACAACGACAACCACGTTCAATCCACCGGCGCTGATAGCTGCACAATAGTCTTCCTTCCAATGAAGCCCAACAACCATGCCATTGAACTGCGAACCACCCTGTTCGACGACAGGTTTTCCATCATGATCGAGTTCTTCAGAAACTGCGTCCTTCTACCAGCACTGACACTCACTGACAATGGCGTACCACTAAAGTACATCCAATGTGGAATATGTTCTTTTCCAGATTGAACAGAGCCCTCACCTGCAAACTAGGGTCGATGGACCAGGGCAACATCAACATCATGACGATCATGTACGGACTTTTCTTCAACATCCCTCTCGACTACGCTTTTCTCATATACAATGAGATCCACACTGTGGTAGTCAAGAAGTGTAAGCTCCAGGCGACCGGCAAGCCCTTAACCTCTGTTTTGTTTCCTTGTTTCCTATCTCTCTTCATAGGGATGCGATGAGGAAACATGACCTACCGGCCGAAAAATCATTCACTCCCGTCTTCAAAATGCATGGCCATCGACCCACTCTATCAAAGGAAGGATACACCATCAACAGACCCATTTCCAGAGCCATGCTCAGTGTCATTCCAGAGACATTTGAGATCCGCAGAACCTACAAACGCTCTCTGCTGTCCCATGACCAAGGGCAGCTACCCCAGAACGAATAGAGTCCTCCCCAGAAACAAGCGAGGGAGCACAAGAGGCATGTTCATCAGATAATGATGATGATGATTACATTCCTCGTGCATCCCCCGGACCCTACTCAAACAACTCCCCCTCCCTCTTCCCTAAGGGCAACCACCACATCTACCCCTGGCGATCAAGGCCAAAGGGGTATTAAACAAGGACGGCCCAGTCCAAACCCAACCCAAACCAGCCATCCAGAGGCCATTCTTCGGGCCTCTGGAGATGACTTATCTGAGGAACCACAACACCCATTGCCCCTCTCCTAACAGAGAGGCGATGCAGATATAAGAGCCCCATCGGCTAAAGGCTCGACACAACCAACCACACACCCAAAAGCATGTGTTGCTTTTGACATTGATGCACCACTAGATCATTCAGAGCGGTCTCCAATTCATGCACAAAACCCCCCCCTTCGATACTTGATCTAGCAAAGGGGAAACACACTTACTTCTCCTATCATGCCGAGGAAGAAGAAGAAGTCGCAACATCAGGAGATAGCTCCTCACTTGAGGGCTATCAAGGACATGATAGAAGTCCTTCACGGCCTATATTTTCATAAGGCAATGAAGGCGCCAGGGGTTACCCCCACGGCAGAACTAGTCACAAAGACTGAGTTCCAAGCCTTTGTTGACTTAGTTCAGCGGTCCTTGAAAGACCTAAAACTCATTATCCAAGGGATTGTTGCAAACCACCATCCTTCGATACCACCACCCTTCAACAATCCCTTGCCACCCTTCAACAGACCCTTACCACCCTTGCTAACCCGAGACAATACGACCCGTCTCCAGATGCTGCAACAAACCGTTACCCAACACCATAACACCACCTCCTCCCTTGCCACCCAAAGAAACCAAGTCCTCATCCATTCCATCGCCACCCTCACGGCCCAGGCAACTGTGACCGATGAGACTCTCGCCTCCATAACCACCGAGATAAACATCATCTTCCAAACCCTTAACGCCCTACCAGCCACTATCATCTCCCAAATCCCTCAACCAACCCCTCCACAAATAACTTCATCAATCGATGAAATCCTAGTCTCCCTCACTAACCAAATGACCACCATACAAACCACCCTAACCCAACTACCAGCCACAATACTAGCCAACATACCCCAGCCTCCACCACCTCCACCTCCCTTTGCAGGCCCAACCTTCGATGCAGCCTTCTCCTCCTTCACTGCAAAGGTGAGGAATCTTATCGCCAACCTTTCCAATCCTTCATCGACATCCACCACCACCTCCGTGCCATCGCCAGCTACATCATCAAGCACAGATTTTGCCACCATAGCCGAACTTAGGGCTCTATCCAAAGCACTAATCTCATCCTTCAATGAGATAAGTGCCAAGTTTGATGCCCAGTCGGTTGAGCCTACCACTGCGTTGAAGAAGAGCTTCCTACAACAGCAAGATCGAACGAACTCTCTTCTTCGCTCCATGGAACTAAGGCGCAACAAAGATCGAGTGCGCACATTGGCCGATCACATACGACTATGGAAGAAAAACAGGACCAGGGCTTCCTGCTCATCAAGCCGCCCCCTCAAAAGAAGAAGGCATGAGGATCCAGACCCCGATGATCAAGGTTTTGGTCCTCATGAGGGGGAGAATTAGGCCACCGCTTTACAACCAATGGAATCCGCTACACCCTCAACATCCTATCACCAAACACAAAACCCACCATCTCCACCACCCCAAACACAACAATCTCCATCAACCCAAGCAAGGGAACCAGAGGCTCAGCCCTCTGAATATGTACTTAATGTACATGTTCCCCTTGCTACCACACCTGAACCAATTATGTTGAGTTCCTCAACCGATGAAAATCCATGCACCCCACCAACAAAACCCAACCCACCTTTTACTCCATCACCAACACCAAACCTACCATTAACCCCATCACCAAACCCTCGCGATACACAACCTTTTATCACCCAACCCGATGAACCTGAACCACCCCAAAATGAGCCAACCCAAGAAACCATCCCATTTCCAACCGATACACAACCCACTACCCAAACACACCCTCAACTGATACACAACCCATAACTTAACTCAACCCCCAATCGAACCAACTGCGGTGCAAGCAGACATTCCCTCTTCATCAAGGCACCCTCCGTAGAGCCTAGTCGATGATATTATTGAGAAAATGGAGTCGCTAAGGAGACGTCCAGAGATACCACCAAGGGAACCCATTATGATAGAGAATATCCATTAGTAACTATACCACGATCGTGATGAAAGCTTGTCTCTCAATCCTCCAGTTCTATCACCAGAATCCATGGACCTCCTACACCAAAGGTTTGTAAGACAGACTACCTAACCACCACAAGCTATCTTCTCAAACGAGGGGATAAGGATGGTAATGGATATAAAGATGAGGACCTTTGCCAATAGAGCTATAAGATATATCGAGTACATGGTGGAGAGAGCTCATAGTCAGGTCAGTGTCTTCAACGGCAATGACTTGATCAATCTCAACCCCTACGACTTGATCAACCTTTATGCATTCACAGCTCAGCGACAGGATCAAGGAATAAGATTTGGGATGGCAAACAGTGCGATAGTAAAGACGATGAAGACCTTGGTGAAGCATCGAGCCAAGAGTGATTTTCAGATTGCTCTTCATTTAGGCATCAAAAGACTCTCCTGCATTCCACCTAATGAAGACTTTCCTGGCCTGCAGGAGAAGAGATCTGCTTCTGTCTTAACTCAACTCGAGCTTGGACTTGTCTTCAAGAATGAGTTCGGGGTAARGAAATTTTTTAGACTAACTGAAGCCTTCAAGTATTCAACCGATACACTTTAGTGGTTTCAGACAGTTATCAGAGAGAGACTGGGCAGAACTCATGTGCCAAGAGAAGAAGGGAATCAACTCATTCATGAGATATCAACAGTCCTCAGTTATCGAAGACTGCTTCTGCGCTTCTGGGAAATATATCAAGGTAGATCATGAATAGAGTTTCAAATTTTTTTTGCCTTAATATGAAATGTCTTTGCTTCTAGTACTGTAAGAATTCATCATCCAATGAAAATTTGGAATTTGATGCTTTTCTTTAGATTAGCCTCTCTTCTTCAAAATTGTTCATAGATAAGTTTATGTTTGTTCTTTCATTATTTAGGGGGAGATTGTTAGTCCCCATAATTAATAAGTGTAAAAGTAATGAAGAACAATAAGTGATGAAGAACCAGAAGACCGATGAAGACATTAAGGCATAATTGACCAAGTCTAGAGAACAACCAAAGGGTCGATGAACAACCAGAGATGCGATGAAAAGAGCATCTTCATCACCCCTCTGGTCAACAACATAGAGTTTTCTTCAGCAATTCAACCAAAGGCATACGATGAAGATATGAAGATAAGGTTGAATCATTATCCCATGGAAGACAGCTGGAGATGACAAATCGACAACTGGATTTCAAGTTTATCTTAATTTATAGCTTATCCATAGTTTAGATAAACTTTATATGTTAGTAGAAGATTAGCTAAAAAGTCTTACTAGATAGTTATCTTCTAATTAGCCTTTTAGTATAAATAGGTGATTAGGCCTATTGTAATCAATGTCGCTTTTATGTTTTTCATATTGAATAAAGTGAAATCATTGGCACTCAAGATTATTCTTTGAATGTTCATACATTGTTCTTGAGTGTTCATCATTTTGTTCATTAAAACACTATAATTTGGTTATTCTTAACTCGATTACTAGTGTTATTGAGAGATATGGGATCAACAATATGAATCTGAAGGATTAAAATTTACAAATGAAGAGCTTAATTTTTTTGAAATTTTAAATTCAGATTCATGTTTAGATCAAGAGATTGATAAGTTTGATATATCTAATCAACTGCCCAGTCATGAAGATTTTATTTTAAACAAAAAACGAAAAGACTGAGGATTCTAACAAGACTTCTGAGTTTGAAAAAAGTTTTCATGAAAAACCTGTTTCTGACAATGTTTATTACAAAAGGAATATAATCAAAAGAAGTTCAAAGAAACAGAAAAAGAGTGCTTGTAAAATTCTGAAACATAAAGTTCATTATAAAACTAAATCTAATGATTTTGTTTCTCATATTTCAAATAATTCATTGAAGATCAAGAGTATCTGGAAAGTGAAAGGATCTACATACGTAGAAACACTCAAATCATCTGATCAAGCTAGGAAGAACCAGTTTGCAAATCCTGTATTTAATAACACTGTGAATGTAAAGAAATATTCATTCAGTGAAATCATTGATATTGAAAAGAAAAAGGTGTTTTTCTTATTATCGATGGGATGAATTTGTGCCTTTTACTTGTTATCATGCTCCTTATTTTCTGCATCATGTTAAATTTGCTGTTAAAAGGAAAATCGTTTTCAAAGAAAGTTGGTTTGTTAACTATAGCATACCACCAACTAGGCTAATCTGAAAGGACCGATATTGAAATGGGTACCTAAATCCAATTGATTTAATGTGCAGGTAAACCAGCATGTATGGTTCTTATAATCTGGATGCTCTAAACACATGACTGGTAGGAAAGAGTTATTATCTAATTTTATTGAATTATTTGGTGGCACAATAAAGTTTCGAAACGATCAATACGTGCCTATCCTTGGATATGGTGACGTAACTTCTAGAAATTTCATGATAAAGAAAGTCTCGTATGTCGAAGAACTTGGCTATAATTTGTTTAGTATAAGTCAATTCTATGATAAAAATATGGAAGTTAGTTTTAAAGCTAACCGGTGCAGTGTCCGTACTTCTGATGGAAAGGAACTTCTCGCTCGTACCCGAAAATCTAATTTGTATACAATTGACTTATCAAATCTCCTAGTGCATACTGATGTCTGCTTGATCTCCAACGCTTCTTTGCAGCAAAATCTGTTATGGCATCGACTACTTTCTCATCTTAATTTCAAAAATCTGAATGAGTTGGTATGTGATAATTTGGTGAAAGGTTTACCTGAGCTTAAATTCAATAAATACCATGTATAAGCAGCGTGCGGAATGGGTAAAATGAAGAAAGTTTCTCATAAACTAAAGTGGATTTTAATACTGATCGTCCTCTACGTCTTCTGCATATGGATATTTGTGGTCCTATGAGAGTTCAAAGTATCAACGGGAAGAGATATGTATTTGTCGTTGTTCACTCTTGAAGAGCGTTCAAGTAAATCTTCAGTTATCTAGTTAAAAAATCAGAACATATAATGGAACATAATTCAAGAATAAAACTCTGGGTTTGTTTCTAGAATCTCATGGTATCACTCATACATTCTCGGCAGCCCGAACACCACAACAAAATGGTGTTGTTGAGCGGAAAAATAGAACATTAGTGGAAGCAGCTCGTACACTCCTCACTTTCTCAAAGCTTCCTCTATTTCTATGGGTTGAAGTTGTTGATACAATGTGTTTTACCCTAGAACCGTTCATTCATACATAAAAGGTTTGGTAAAACACCTTATGAACTCATGAATAAACGAATACCTAATATCAAATTCATTCGTGTTTTGTTTTAAACGACAAAGAGGATAGAGGTAAATTTTCTGCCAGACTTTTATGGTTTTGAACTTATTGAATTCCTCTTGCATAGCTATTATCCGTGTCCGCTAAGGCATCTGAAACCTTAGTCGGTTCAGTATTACTTAAGAATGTTGAGTACAGACACTCATTAGCAGTAGCATACCTCATTCGAACAGATGAGTTTGGATCACCAATAATTTGATTTATCGGATGAGGTCCACTTGGTGCTATGAGGTAGGGGAATGTAAGAAGATTGATCAGAATTTTGATCTATGTAGGTATTTGGGGAGTTGTCCTGAATTGGATAAGGTGAAGGTTCAAAATTAGAATTTGAACTTAGCTGAATATCTAACTGAGTTAAAAGAATTTTCATCTTCAATAACTGACACCTCTGGTAGATTTTTGTTCGAGCCCTCTTCACACTGAATTGGACAACATGGATATTCCATAACTATTTCTTCATTTACTTCTTCGTCATCAACTTCTTCATAAATCTCTTCAAAAGTAGTAACTGGAACATCAGTAGATGGACAAAATACTTGACTCATTAGATTTATTTCCAAAATATTCATCATAGAAATTTCCAAAAAAAAGTATCCAAATCAGAAATATTTTGATTCAAAGAGGATGACTTAGAAAGATTTACATATCAGCACAGGTCCTAAACTGTTTTGTCCAGAACCCACAACATCTGATTCTTCATCTTCATATGTCAGATTCAGCAAATGATCATCCTCCGTCATTAAAGATTTTCCCACATCCTTTTGTTTAGAAAGAAGGAACCTATTCTTTGTAGTAATTAATGTTTTTGAGCAACATCTGCTTAAGGTCTTGAATCATCCCTCTGTATCTCATTCAAATGATCCAGATAGTAATTCCTCGAAAAATTTTTCAAGCTCCCCATCGACGCAACAGAAGGACGAAAGCATTGATACTTTTCTACAAAGATCTCATAATCTTAATGAAATCTCTACAACCCAAAATCCACAAAAAGATTTTCTTGTCTCTGACTCGGAATCAGAGGTGGACTCGACTGCAGAGCAAATTGAGACAGAGATAGTGAAGCCAGAACCAGAAGGTCACAAACTTCAAAATGGGATATCAAATAAATATGTTCCAACAATAAAGTAGAGGAAAAAAATTCCCGTGTCCTGACTTCGTGGACATGTGTTTGAAATCCAAGTCTTCTCTTGAGCTCGAGAAATAAAACAAGGCTAAGAAACCCAAATCTACCACATCTGCATCTAGATTTCAAAAGACAATGAAGTTCACTCTGGAAGAGAAAGGAAAGTTTACTTCTAATTATAAATTCAATTCCTCTGTTTTAGAGAGGGCTCTAAAAGCCAAAGGAGTAAAAAGGGAGAAAGGCAGGCCAGAGAAGACAAAGGCCAATTTAAATAAACAATTGAAACTAGATACAAAGTTATTTCGAACAAAAAAAATGCTAGGAACGGTTGTAATAATATGTTTGATGAATCTAATGAATCATTTTGTCCTCAAAATTGTGTTCATACTTGCAAATGTCTTTCTTTGCTACGACAATTAAAGTAGCAACTTTCTAGCCCTAATTGCATTCTCTATGGGTCATCCAAGAATAAATCTAAAAGAACCTAGAAGTAGAAAACTCTTAAGGCCAAATCTGGCAAGCCAGATCCCAAGTCTGGAAAATCAGGTTTTGAGGCATACCCTTCCCCCAAACCAAAAGTCAGGTACCAAAGCAATCTTAAACTGTTTTCTTGTGTACGAAGTCAAAGGCATTTGGTATCTCGATACTGGATGCTCAAGACATATGACTGGAGACAAATTCTGCTCATCGATTACAAGGATGAAAGAGGCCCTTCCGTAACCTTTGGAGGAAACGGAAAAGCATATACCAAAGGTTTTGGTATATTAAGCAATAGTTCAACCACTTCCAAACATGTTGCCTATGTTGAAGGACTGAAGCACAATCTTCTCAGCATCAGTCAGTTGTGCGATAAAGATTTCACGGTGAAATTTTCTAAGAATTCATGCTACGTCTTTGACAAGGATGATAAGGTTGCTCTAATCAGTTCTCGTCTAAAGAATGTATATATCATCAACATGGATTTTTCTGTTACTAAGAACAAATGTTTTCTCCCAAATTGTTCTTCAGATATCAACTGGTTGTGGCACAAACGGCTTTTTGATCTCAACCTCAATACACTCAGTGAGTTGTCTCGAAATGATCTCATCACTGGTGTTCCTCAACACACTTTTGCAAAGGAATCTCATCACTGGTGTTCCTCAGCATGTGAGAAAGAAAAACAGACAAGAGCTAGCTCCAAGTTTAGGCAAATCTCTTCAGCGACCTCTCCACTTCAAGTCTAAGCAAATCTCTTCTTCCTTAGATCCAAAAGTGAAGCACCTGAAGAAATTATATCATTCATCAAAAGGTTAGAAGTACTTAACAATATTAAGGTACGATCTATCAAAAGTGACCATGGAACTGAATTCAAAAACAGTACTATGGATAGCTTCTTTGAGGACAAGGGAATCTCTCACTTCTCTTCTGTGAGAACTCCACAACGAAATGGGGTCGTTGAAAGGAGAAATCGAATAATCATTGAGGTTGCTCTCTCAATGCTCAGCGAATCTCATCTTCCCACTCATTTCTGGGCTGAAGCTGTCAATACTGGATGTATCACTCAAAACTGGTCGCTGATCGTTAAGAGATTTAAGAAGACAGCTTACGAATTCTTCCATAGCAGAAAGCCTTGTCTCAACTTTCTTCATATTTTTGGTTGCATGTGTTTTATTCTCAACAACCGTGATCAATTTGGAAAGTTCGATCCCAAAGCGGATGAAGGAATCTTTCTTGGATATTCTTCAGTATCCAAAGCCTTCAGAGTATTCAAGAAACACCGACAGACAATACAAGAAACTATTCATGTCACATTTGACGAATCTAAATCAGCTAATTCTAAACCCATCATTAATGATGTCGAAGAATTTGAAAACTAGATGTTCTCTCATGCTGGTCAACATGAAACTTCCTTCAGCAATCCACCCAACGCTAAAGCTCTAGAAGCTGAGGATGATCCACTAATCATTCCAGTTGCAGCTAATGTGATAACCGGGTTTCAGACAACCTGGGTTGAGGTAACTTATACATGGTTATTATGTTAATTACGTGAAGTATGCATGATTAATTTAGAAATGCATGAATCATGTATGCATTTGAATATAATGCTATGCATGCATATGAAAAGATGATATGTACGTGTATATGATAATATGCATACATGAATAATGTGAAGGTGCTTGTGCGATAACATGCTTATGTGGAATATATTATTAAAATAGATAGTATCTATTTTTTTCAAGGAAACCAGGAAAATTTATAATACCAATAAAAGAAATACAGAGTTTAGGCGTACTACCACACCCAACAAAACTGAAACGCAAAAGACTTGTTCACAACACCATACCAAGCCACAACGAGCCAGAAGGTACAAGGCCCAACAGACACAAACAAGCTACAAAAGATAAACAAAAGGAGCTTAAACCTCATAAAAGCTCCCTAACCAAAACCCTATCCTTCATATAACCCATCAATCCGCTCAACCCGTCTCTCCAACCAAGCCGCACGAATGGAAATTTTGCCTTTGATTTCCTTTATAAGTTGTACAGTTGTGCAGCGATTCTCGGTAAAGAGTCTTCAATTCCGTTATTGCCTGATGTAGTAAACTGAAGCTGCAAGCGCTAGCTTCTGCTTCAAATGTTTTGGCGATCGCCTCTGTCTGAAATAGCTTCCAGGATTTGATCCCACGAGTTTGGCATATTCATTCAGTCCACAACATGTAAGATACTATCCCAAACCTCTCTTGAGAAGGAACACTAGAAAAATAGGTGGGAATGGCTATCCATGCCAGTGCTATAGAGCGAGTATTCCAAGTCCGGAGGTTCATCATTCCAAATCATACGGTCTTGGGTAGGAAGCCGCCGATGACAAGCAAGCCAAAGATAGAAAGCATGCTTAGGAATATAGCCTGAGAACCAAACCGATTTATACCAATGTACAACCGGATGGTTCCCCTCCAACGAAGACCAAGCAGTACTAACCATGAAATCCAAACTAGAGTTGTTATTATCCCTCCATAAATCTCTTATCACGAACAGAGTCATTCAAAGACGACAAAGGAGCAGCATTAAGCTCAACATACCTATTACACCAATCAACCGGCCACACCCCATCCAAACTCATAATTAACTCCCGAACGGTAGTGATAGTCGAAAACCCACAAGAATGAATGAATCTGTAGGAGATGAATGAAGAAAAATGACCACAGGCGATCCACGTATCCTTTGAAGCATTAGAATCCCGTACATCACCAATCTGGGAGACCAGAAATCGTCGCAATTGAGGTCGTAAATCCAACAGCTTGCGCAAAACCCACGACCAATTGTAGGTTTTCCGAACGATCCAGAAGTGCGAAGATCTAAGATTATTCTGGTACACCCATTTCACCCACAACGAGTTAAGGTGCCTCACAATATCCTAGATATGTTTGGCAAGTAACGCCCTATTCCAGGTTGCCAAACGCTGAATACCAAGACCATCACTCACAAGAGGCCAACACACCACTTCCCAAGATAACCTGCACCTGCCTCTAGGATCCTCCCATGGATCCCAAAGGAATTTCCTAAAGATGGTTTCAATATCATGGATAAGCCCAGAAGGAAACATGAACATAGACATCCAATGAAGTTGTAAGGATTGAAGGACCGATATGATAAGTTGTCTTCGCCCTCCAAAAGAAAGGAACTTAGACTTCCATTTGAGAATACGACCGTTAATCTTAGCAACCAATGGGCCATAATCACCTGACTTCAAACGGGTATGGGACAGTGAAACTCCCAAGTACCAATAGAGAAAAGAATCAACTTTGAAAGGAAGACACTCAAAAATTGCCTCTTTAATATTAGAAGGAACATTCCCAAAGAAAATCTCACTTTTCTCAAGACTTGGCGCTAACCCCAAGCTATTCTGGAAAAGATAAAGTGCCTTTTTACGAACCTCAACCGATTGAACATCTCCCTTCGTGAACACGAAAAGGTCATATGCAAAGCATAGGTGTGTCAAATACAAATCTTCACAACCTCTGTGATACCCAAAATCAGCAGCTTCCGGAATGCATTGCTTGAGGAGCATAAAGAACCCCCTCCATCACGATCATAAATAGATAAAGGGATAACGGATATCCTTGCCTCAGCCGCCTTCCCCCATGAAACCCGTATGAATTCTCATTAATCGCAAGCGAATAAGAAGGAGTAGAAACCATCTCCCTTATCCATTCGACAAGAACCGAGTGGAATCCCATTCCTTGAAGCATAATAAGAAAGAATTGCCAGTCCAACGTATCATAAGCCTTTCTGATGTCAATCTTAAACGCGTATCTCAGAGATCGTTCCTTAGATTGGTAGCCCGAAACCAGCTCATGAGCCATAAGAATGTTATCCGTAATCCTCCGACCCAGAAATAAAGCTGATTGGGCCCCATCAATTAAAGAATCCAAATGACCCTTCATTCTGTTAACGATAACTTTATAAAATGCATTTGTAAAGCACCATACAACAAGCTATAGGACGGTAATCTGAAGCCTTAGATGCATTAACAGATTTAGGGATAAGACAAATAAGCGTATGATTCAATTCTTTCGGAAGGTTACCTCAATAGAAGAAATTGTGGATAGCAATCTCCTCGTCACGACCGATGATATCTTAAGAAGCTTTGAAAAACCGAGAGGAGTAACCATGTGATCATGGGGCTTTAATATTGCCAATACTAAACATAGCATTTTTTTTATCTCTTCATTAGAAATAGGCCGGATCATATGGTTGGCTTCAGATAACTAAAGTTTCTGGGTAAAAAGATCATCCAACATAACTGGATAAGTTGAAACGTCCCGCATACCAAGAAAACCTTTGAAGTAATCCACAAACACATTTGGGACATCATCCCCATAAACATAGTCACCTTGGCTAGTATAGACGGATTGGATGAAGTTAGAGTGATGCCTTTTTTTATCACATTATGGAAGAATTTAGTATTCATATCTTCCTCATTCAAACATTTGACTTTGGCTCTCTGCTTGGCGTCACATTCCTCATCCCAGCAAGCCTTTTGATAAGCAAGAAGAAGGTGACCAAGATCAAGGCCCAAATCCACATTTGAGGGGTCATTGTCCACCGCCAACTGTATTTGATCTAACTCTGCTTTCAAGAAGGACACTCGAGCAGCTAGATTTCCATAGGAATTACGAAGCTTTCATAGAGGGTTCTTCAGGGCCTTCAAGTGACTAGTCAGCTGAAACATAAAGGTCCCCTCTACATGTTTTGACCATTCTTCCTTCACAACCTGCAAGAAAGACGGGTGTTCCACCAAGAAATTATCAAATTTAAAGCCCCAACTCTTTTTCGTATTCCTCCTTTGAAGGACAAAACTGCAAGAGAGTGATCCGATAGCCTAGAAGGTAAGAAGTGAACTTTGGCATCATGGGACTGAGAAGTAAATTTCGAATTATCCAGCACCCTATCCAGTTTGTGCTTGATGCCCCCCCTCTTCATTTGGCTTTTGGTTCCAAGTGAAATGGATACTCGTGTAATGCAAATCAAAGACTTCCACATCCTCCACACAAGCAAAGAAATCCATCATATCAGTATTACGACGAGAGGACCCCCCGAAACCGTCATGAGGAAACAACATGGCATTGAAGTCACCCATAACAGTCCAAGGTTTAGAGCCAATTAATACTTTGAACTTTCGAAGGCCTGACCATAACTCTCTCCTATTATTGCAATTATTGGCCCCATAAACAAAGGAAAAGAAGATAGGGTATTGGCCACCCCTGACATTTAACTTGCAATTCAAGAATTGCTCATGGACCTCAAGAATCATAACATCGAGGACCCGTAAATCCCAAACAAGAAATAGGCGGGTCCCCGATTCACAAGCCATCTGGTTTGCGATCCAAGACCAACACCCAAAAGTACTAGAGCAAACATTCTCAAGGGAATCCTTGGAAACGTGAGACTCTATAATTGCACATAAACTTAAATCATTACAATGGATTAAACCTTTCACCTCCTTTTGCTTAAACGGGGAGTTGAACCCCCGAATATTCCAAGAAGCGAATTTCAACATGAGGAGGTACTTCGAATCTCCACCCCTTGGTCCCTAGTTTCCACATTCAATGTACTCGAGGTAGGTTCTTTGTCTATACCTTCTTGAGTCTCTTCCCCTCCCAAATTCTCTAGAACCCCGAATCTGTTAGAAGCCGTCGTGGAATCAATCATGACCCGTCTCCAAGCCATTAGGAAAGACTTGACAACCGAAGCTAGAAGAGGGGCAGTTTTAACATTTGAGTGAGTAGAAGAAGTCCCATAAATCACATTCTTGGCTACCCCATTCGTACCCTTACCTGCTCCATTTGAAACGACTTTCACAACTTGGCCAGATTGAACAGACGATTCTTCATCAGTTAGATCCACATTCTGCTCCACAGACTGTTCTCTCCTAGATGTACTTGCTTCCATGATTTTCGGATTAGATTAACCAGCTTTCACATTTGAACTTTTAGAACGAGGAACCAAAGATTGAGTATTACCACCGGATTTGCCTCTCCATTGCTTTTTCTCCACCCTAACGAACCCCTCCGAGTCTTTTCTCCCATCGACATGCTTCCCTTTAATAGGATTAACGGCCTTCACACATGACGATGTTTTGTGCCCAAAAACATGGCAGTGGGAGCATTGAAGCGGCTCCCAAATATATTCCACATGGATATTGACTTTTTCATCCTCCCATTGGTTTAGGTTTGAAATCAGTACCTTAATATGCCGTTTAAGGTCACCGATGGCCCACACCTCAACTAGCACTTTTGCAAACCCCGGATGTCCCCAGGCCTTATCACACATGACTGCCTTACAGGAATCCATTTGTTTCGGTACACCCAAAGCACTAGCTATTCGGCTAATGCCCTCCTTATTAAATGCTAATAATAGAATATTATGCAACTTCACCCATAAAGGACAAGTCGTGTGCTCCAGTTTTTGTAGCCCCTTAGATGGGTCCCAACGATAGACAAATAAAGGTATCCCACAGATCATTAACTGTCCAGCCTCAATAACCTGGTCACACCCTCCTACATCAATGAATTTGAAAAAGAATATAACATTCTTGTTCATCATTGCGTCAGAATACCTATATTTTCCCCATCCAGCTTTGAGAAATTTTTGCACAAAGGGAAAAGGAATGCGAGGGCCCAAAAAATAACCGAGGTATATTGGATCGTTCAAAATTTGTAAACGGATTAGGCCGGTAGCTTATCAGTTGGAATTACTAGAAAAGCTAAGTCAGATTCACAGCACCTTTCATGTATCAAATCTGCGCATGTGTTTGGCAGACCCAAGCCTAGCAATACCACTTCCCGAGATTAAACTAGACAATAAGTTGAACTTTGTTGAAACACCGGAGGCCGTGACTGACAGAAAGATCAGGGTGTTAAGAAATAAAAAGATCAGTTTTGTAAACGTAGAGTGGCGTTATCATAACGGTTCAGAAGCAACATGGGAACTGGAATCTGATTTGAGAACCTGATACCCTTGGTTATTTGAATGAATGAATTCCAAGACCCAATTCTTTTGAGGGGGAAATAATGTTATAACCGGGGTTCAGACAACCTGGGTTGAGGTAACTTATACATAGTTATTATGTGAATTACGTGAAGTATGCATGATTAATTTAGAAATGCATGAATCATGTACGCATGTGAATATAATGTTATGCATGCATATGTAAAGATGATATCTATGTGTATATGATAATATGCATACATGAATAATGTGAAGGTGTGTTAGGACTGAAAGTCAGTGTAAAATTGTATTCATCTTGGAAGTTACTATTGTCTATAATTAAAATAGACATTGTGTTTGACTTTGTATGTAAGGTTTGACTTTGACTAGGACTTTATAGTTTGACCCTATAAATAGGGTGTTTGTCTTGTAATTGTAGTGTGTGCTCATTTGTAAAATTCATTTACGTAAAAGGAGAGTTTGACTAGATCTTTGAAGTTTGATTTCTCTCTCAACCTCCTCTCAAAGTGTTCTTGATTGTAAATCAGATCTGCCATGGATTATTGAAGCTTATCAGAAGATTGATCATAACAGGAGCACACAATTGGTATCAAGTAATTGGTGATCCATCAGCACCCATTCGTACACGGTCTGCGACGGCAAATGAGTGTCTTTATTCCACCTTCATGAGTACTACTGAGCCAACTAAGGTTTCTGAAGTCTTATGTTAGCTCTATTATTCACTTCTTGTAAAAGTATGAAAAAATATTCTGCAAGTGTTGACAGAAGGGTATCTTCCACAGAAGACAACAGAGGACTAGCAACAGAAGTTGTTTCACCGTGCAAGTAAAGTGTAACAGAACCTCTGATGTCTCTCACAGAGGTTCTGGAAAATGGTCCTCTGGCAATAAGATCATACAAGTCAATTACAGCAGAGCCTCTGAGATGGCTCACAAAGGGTCTGCGGATTAGTCTTCTGTGAAGATCCTATTCTACTGTTTTTCAAAGGTTGTTAGCTGCATGTGCTTCTCACATGACTAGGACTTTAATCAACTTTATTTGGACGGCTTAGATGATTTCATGCGTCAAGATCGTGTAAGTAAGGTCGTTAGGAACTAGTATAAATAGCAGCTTCGGCCTATGTAAATTGAGTGCTTCCGTATTGTAATCGTCTATTTTCAATTGAATGAATTGAAAACCCTTTGAAGCTATTTTCCTGTGTTCATCTTCCACATCATCTTAATTGTGTGTTCTTGGTTTATTTTACTCTGTTTTGTTCTTAATATTGTTTCCGCTGCACTTTAATCGTCCTAAAGTTCATTCAGAGTAACAGATCAATATCAAAGATAAATATATAGGTCCAATAATTGGTATCCAAGCAGGAATTGAATTCTTATTCGATTAATTCTGTTTTTGGTATTAATCTGCATTTTCAAGAACACTAGTCTTCTTCAGGTTACCCTGTTTTACTCTATTAAATCAGCTTCATCTTATTCCTATTTTTCTTCTTCTAATTTCAATGGCGAACTTGGCCAATACCTCGTTCATGAGCACTGGTTCTCAATCAAAACTCCCACGCTTATCCGTGAGGAGTATCCGCAATGGACGGTGCAAATGATCAACTTTTTAGAGGGAATTCAACCTAGAATATGTGAATTTCTTTACAATCCTCCTTATGTGCCAATGAATTTAATTCCAAGAGTTCCAGCTACTGGCACAACCCCTGAAATTCCTGAGMATTACGAGCCAAGACCTATTGCTAACTGGAGTGATGAAGACAAGATACTGGTTGAATTGAGCAGCAAGTGCAAAAGGTTGTTAATCATAGCAATATCTCACGAGATCTTTAAATGTATTGATCACTGCCAACTGTCCATGCATATTTGGGCAGAATTGGAAAAACAGATTGAATGAGGTAAGAAAACACTCAAGAACAATCGAGCCATTTGCATTGATGAATACCACAGCTTCAAGGCTAAGGAGGGTGAATCCCTATCGGACACATACTCCAAATTAACCACCTTAATTAGCAACGGCAAAAGGTATGCAGTAATGAGAACGGCAGAGGACGACAACTCTCTGTTCTTGAAGAGCCTTGGAATTGAATGGATGCACCTAACCATGTCTATGAAGGCCACCTTGGATTTGGAAGYTTGGACTTTGGCTGACTTATTTGGTTCTTTTAAAAGTCAAGAGCCTCAAGTACTTCAGATGAAGAAGAACTATGGTGGTCCGCTTGCTCTGGTTGCAGAGGATGGCAGCTCTGGAAAGAAGGAAGAGAAGGAGAATTAGATGAAGAAGAAGAAGAAGAAGATCCTGATAGCTGAGAGTGAGGAGAGTTCTGAAGAGGAAGTCTCGATGAAAGAGATGATGAAAACTCTGGCCTTGATCACCTGAGAATTTAGAAAGAGTGGTGAAAGAAAGGAGTACAAGAGTTTCAACAGAAGAAACTTCACAGAGGGTGGTAGATTTGAGGCAAGCGAGAAGGAGCAGAAGCCTTCACAGGAGGTAGAGGAGTAGAAGAAGGAAAAGTCGAAAGAAGGATGCTTTAGATGTGGCAAGCCAGGTGTAACAACCCTCATATTCCAAATATATATATAATTCACATCAATATTCTTATAATACTAAAGTAGAATTATTACAAAACATGAACTATCAAGATGTATCTTTAATACATATGCATAACAAGCTAATATCAACAATTAGACTTTTCCCTTGCCTTTATCTTTCAGAGCACGCTGTCCTGCAAAACWGGTTAATCCAAYATTTGAGCGTTAGACCAAAAGGTCTAGTGAGTGTATAATCTCATTCAACAATATTTATATTCCAAACATTCAGTTTAGAATCAACCCTGTTCCGAAACATAAGTATATTTAAATTTTCTCGCGGATTACACCGCCATCTCATTCTCATATCTCTTTCTGACTCGCGGTTACACCACCATTATATCACTCTCGCGGTTACACCGCCATCACACTCGCAATTACACTGCCCATAATATCACTCTCGCGGTTACACCGCCATTATATCACTCTCGCGGTTACAC
>NW_020201739.1:43726-44880 GCF_001531365.2 Cynara cardunculus var. scolymus
ATATCACTCTCGCGGTTACACCACCATTATATCACTCTCACGGTTACACCGCCATCTCACTCGTGGTTACACCGCCATCGCAGTTACACTGCCCAATATATCTTGGCAAAATTATTTCCCAAAAACAAACTCTTTTCCTCCAGATATGAAGTCCGGTCAAACTTGTCCGGATTAGAAGTCCGGACAAAACACTTTGAAAAATAAACCAACTCCCTTGTCCGGTTTACAASTCCGGTTAATATTTCAATTATAACGTTGTCCGGTTTAGAGTAAACCGGACGATACACACTTCACCCTTTGTCCGGTTTAGAGTATACCGGACAATGCATCATTTAACCTTTTGACCGGTTTAAATATACCGGTCACCCCTTAGCAGGTTTATAGATTTAAACTTCACAAACGGTTTAGAAATAAACTGATCACCACATGACCAGTTTAGATGATACACCGGTCACCTCTTGGCCGGTTTAGTTATCCGGATTACAATCCGGACAACACTTGTACGATTTAATCAAGAACTTTCATAAAATGCTATAAAATTCATATAACCATTTTCCAAATGCTTATCAATCTGTATGAAAGCAATTCATATCCAAAGCTCTTAATACACTCACCTTTTAGAAGTTGAGAATCAAAACCTTTTGATATCTTTTCTTCTTCCTGATGTGCAAACTTCAGAATTTTCAGAGAGTAAAACTTTCTAATAACAATATCAAATGTGCACCTTTCTCTTCACAACTATATATATATACTCAAACAAAAAGAGGAGGGGTGGTAGGCGGCTCATCTGGCCGACCTCCCCCTTTATATAATTAAAAGAAAAAAATTTAAATTACCACATACATATATATATATATATATTACACACATATATATATAATCAAATTAAACCAGACTATTACACCAGGCCACTTTGCTGCAAATTGCTGGTCAAAAGGGCCAAAGGCTCCACATAGGGGTTCTAGAGATGCAGCCTTCTACAAAAAGAAGGTTGACTACTATCAACAGAAATCTCTGCTAGCTAAATCGAGTGAGTTAGTAACTGATGAATCCTCTGATGAAGATGATCAGAAGGGTCTCCTTGCTTGGGAAGACTCGGACACAGAGGATGAGTTCTTCTGTGGAATGGCAAAGATCGACTCTGACACCTCTGA
>NW_020201739.1:50570-53513 GCF_001531365.2 Cynara cardunculus var. scolymus
GTGCGTCTTCCCAACATCGCGTGTCATATTTTTGATTCGTCACACCCTATAGCCACTCATCACGTTATTTCTCCCAATAAACGGTTCGCTTTCAAATCACTCACTATAAATACCCCTTCCCCCCAAAACGTAAACCTGTACAATACTCCCTACTCCGACGAACAAGTTTTCCGGCCAAATCCTGCAATTATGTCTTCCAGCTCCTCCGCCTCCGCTTAATCTGCAAATGTCTCAAGCGACAACGAAGTAACCCAATCCCAAGCTCTAACGTCTCATGCTCTATCATTTTTCCAAAATCAATACGAGAAAGTTGTACTGGTAAAGAAACCAAATAATTATTTTCTTCGCTCCATCTTCATTTGGCTTCCCTGAATATACGTATCCCCTCATTGCAATTCTTCGTAACCATCCATTATACTTTGCTCTTTCAGCCACTAAACCTACCCCTGAAACATATACTACCCAATTCTTGCTAAGCTCATATATCACTACCCTAGATAACTCTGGATTGAGCATCGTAGGTTATGCTTCTCATCCGACTGTGAAATCACTTGTTCCAATGGAACTAAATGTGAATACCCTACGAATAGCCCTCCATCTACCCTCCTTGGAAACTCTTAATTTGGATACCTTTGCCCCATCACCAACAGACGCCGAATTGATCCAATTTCTTGAATTTCACTCCTACACTGCCAAGGCAAAAATTGCTAAGAGGACAGAATTCAAACGAAAAATCCTTCCCCCAATTTGGAACACTCTATTCTGGATCGTGAATTGCTGTCTAACAGGGAAGGTCGGCAGCCATGACCAAGCCTCTCACGCCATGCTTTCCATCGTATATGGAATCTATTTCAACCTKCCCCTTGATTACRCACAGCTCATATTCGAAGACATGGTGGGATTAATCAAGAAGAAGTGCGCTACTCAGAGGGGTGAGAAATCTAAAATGAAGGCACAGAAGAAGGCCAAAGAGGATCTAAATCATCCAAATCTAATTCTACAAAGGTTCTTTGGTCTGGTCTTTGGCGATATGTTAGCAGAGAAGCTGCCCTATGCAGAGCCAAATGCGCGTCTGTATCCAATGAAGGAGTTCCACCCCACAGAGCATGAGCTAGGGTACAAAAGCCCAAGACCTCTATCAAAAGCTATGCTCAAATACCTTAGTCACAGAGATAGGAAAGCGTACAGACGTGGATACAGGAGACCAGAGCCGGTCCCTGAAACCCCTCTACGCATAGGTATCCCCTTAGGAGAGAGTGTGCAAAAAATGAGGGTTGAGGGAAGAATGGAGGAGCCAGCAGAGGCTAGAGAGGTGAGTGAGGACAGACCTACAGTAGCAAGTCCCCCACCAAAGAAGACGTGGAAGACTCAGAAGGGTATTGACTCTTCTGAGAAAAAGAAAGGGAAGAAGAGACCAGCAGAAGAAGAGGGTCCAAGCAGTCCTTTGCAAAAGCCAAAGAAGAAGAAATCTAAGAAGGCCCAACCCCTAGAGGTTGAGGTCACAGAGGCTGTACTCAAAGAAATCCCCGCATAGGCTATTCCAATGCGCAGAAGGTTGCGCAAGGTTGTTCATGAAGAGTAGCCAACATAGCGAATACAATATGTACTCTTACACATCCAACAAGAGTTTAAAGCGCCCACAGAGGTCGCAGATTTGGGGACAGAAGTCGTAATAGACAACAAAGAAGAAGAGTTAGAGATAGAAGAGGGAGTAAAAGATGCCGAAGGCACACATCCTAGCCCCCCTCCTAGTGCTACCCATATTTCTAGGGACCTTGTTCTAGAGGGAACCCCTATTGAACAAGGCGTGCACAAGCTGAGCCCTAAAACAGCAAACCTCGCAGAGGACATTCTTTCGTCCTCTGTCGAATGCACATCCCGGGAACCACAATCAACTCCAACATCCTCTCAAAAGGATGCTGGTTTTACAATAAGAGTCCATTCGCCTAAGGACTCGTCACAACCCAGAGAGGCATATGTTGCCCCTCCACACCAGAGTGAACAACCAAGCTATGCTTCAGAGACATACGAGAGGTTAACAGAGACTGCGGGTCTAGAACGCCCAAAGTCTCCGCTCGATCCCTCTGCCAAGTTAGGCTCTGAACCTACTAGGCACGATATCGACAAAACACTTGTAGGCTCTCCAATTGGAGATGTTCGAGGATCCGGTAGAAGTCCCTGAGCTGACATCGAAAAACCAGTCACTAAGGACGCCTCACACTCTGAGGCTACTAGGTCACCATGTGTTGGTGATCTAGGTTCCCAGAGTACATATGTGACGAAGGAGGAGTTACAAACCTTTGCCACAGAGGTATTCAGGAGGATGGAAGAGTTGAAAAGCTTGTTCTCCTCACAACCGGCGACAGAGGCTCTCACACCGCTCACAGAGGCTCTGAAGGAGTTGACTTCCACAACTTCTGAGCTCAAGGCGACCGTTTCAGCCCTTCAGAGCTCTGTCCTCAACAAAGGTGATATAGCAGAAGCATTCAACGCTCTGTCACTCAACCCTTCTTCAATCCAAAAGCTCAAGATAGAACTATCAGAGGTTGCCGCCCAATTCGCTGCAGACTTCATTTCCGCCGGTTACATGGATTATTCCGCCTTCAAGGACAAGATAAAAGGGATGTTCTCCTCTGCTGTCACCTATGGCATTGACTCTAAATCCTCCAGCGCTAATATTAATCATCTAGCCACTCGCAAAGAGCTAGACAAAATGGTTGAGGCCCTTGGAGAGATCGTGCAAAAATACACCGACCAACTCCTCAAGGAAGCCCGAGCAAGCAACGAAGCTATAAGAGATTGCATGAAGAAACTCATTAAAGAAGGTGATAACTTCAGAAATGAGATATATCGCTGCATCTCTAAGATGAAATGGGCCACAGAGATGGATATCAGCATTGCCTTTGTGATTGCTGAGGACGTCATTCAAAAGATGGAGAGGGC
>NW_020201740.1:0-3714 GCF_001531365.2 Cynara cardunculus var. scolymus
TTAGACTGTGAACCCGTACTCATGAAGGAAGCATTGGCCGTATTCGCCATTGATTAAAGAAGAATCAAAAGAAAATAGGAGAAAATTGATAAAACAGTGAAAAACAGAGTAAACTTGGAGAAGAAGACTGTGTGTTCTAGAGTCGACAAAGGATGAATACCAAGAACATAAATAATCAAATAAAAATTTGATTCCTGCTCTGATACCAATTGTTGGATCGAATAACTCAATTCTTGGTACTAAAACTTACTTGAATGATCGGTTTGACAGTAGTAGAGCAGCGGAAACAATATCAATCAAACAGGTAGAAACAATAAGAACACAATGAAGAACAAATAATGAACACAAACAGAATTGCTTCAAATGATTTTCAATTGATTGAAAATGTCGACGATTACAAATCTGGAAGCACACGAAATACAAAGGCCCACACTGCTATTTATACAAGCGAATAACCGTTTCCTGACACGACCTAAAGCAATTAAATCTAAGCCGTTCATCTGAAACAGATTACAGACAAGATCACGTGCAAGACACGAGCAGCTAAAAGACCTAAGTAAAACTAGCTAAAGATAATCTATACAGAAGACTAGCTGCAGACCCTCTGTGAAACATCACAGAGGCTCTGCTGGATATGACTTGAAGCGTATGCAGTAGAGGAGCATCTTCCAGAACCTCTGTGAGACACGACAGAAGTTCTGTCGTCTTTGTCTTGTAACATTGTCTTTGCAGAGGACAAGTTTCCAGAACCTCTGTGGATGAAGACAGAGGTTCTGTCACTTTAACCTTGTACAAAGGAGCTTCTTCTAAAGACCAGAGCCTCTGGCCAATTAGAAATACTTGTTTAAATTTTGGGCCAAAATTTTTTCATCACCTTTGGACCCAGAGCCCCTCTGATCCAAAGGAAATACTTAGTGTCTTCTCACTAAGTATCTCCTTTCCAAACAGTGTCTCTAGTTCTATAGACCAGATCCTCTGGATTCCAATCCCTTGAGACCAGAGCCTCTTTGGTTCCAAGCTTGGTCTCCCTCATACCTTCATTCATATTACTTAGTCATATTTCATCATTCATGCAACCAGAACCTCTGGTTTCTAAGACCAGAGCTTCTAGTTTCCAAGTTCTTTGCGACCAGAGCCCCTCCGGTCCAAATTGGACTTCACAAGCATCTTTTCATCACAATTTTTCATCATTTTTGCATCGCCTTCTCAATCAGAGCCTCTGGTTCTAAAGACCAGAGCTTCTGGTTTCGATGTCTTTGGAACCAGATCCCTCTAGTCCCAAAGGCCCATCTTTCTCATAACCATTTACATCATCTTACCCATAACTTCATATGTTTCACCTCATCTTTCACAACCAGAGCCTCTGGTTGTATAGACCAGAGACTCTGGTGTAACGCCCCCAGAACCCCGTAGCAAGATATTGTCCTAAGAAATGATGATCATCACGATATGGCAGAGCAAAAAAAAATTTACCTGTCAGATTTTGGTTGACTACCATACTTCTTGGATCGGTATCACAATAACAGCTAGGGATACTTCTTTGCTAAAGTATGGCCAAGATTTTCTGAGTACATTGCTGTAAACAAGTAGATTTACCTGTGTTATAGTTCATTGGGGATGGCAAGCCTTTCCTGAAAACATTTGATGGGAAACCTTGACTATTTGACTGTATAAGGGCTTATTCCGTTAGTGCAGTCAGTCCCTACACTTCTCACCGGATGATGTTCTTCGTATTCTAAGGTATCTCAAGAGCGCGTCAGGTCAAGGAATCTTGTATTCTAATCAGAGTCATTACAGAGTTGAAGCAATCGCTAAAGAAGGGTCAAGTATGATTGTTGGTGGCGGGGCCAGATGCCTGATCATACGGAGATCGATTACTGGCTTTTGTGTGTTCATTAGATGAAATGAAATATTGTATCCAGAAAAAAGATATTGTCCGCTTTGACTAACCCGCACATAACCGGCCTAACGCATTGCCCTCTGCTTTAGGAACCATGAAGCCCAGGCCTTCGCCTAAACCACATGGTCCAACTCCAAACTTGGAACGGGCAAGCCAGACCCGGACCGATTGTGGCCCAACGAGGACGTTGTGTCCTAACGGGGGAAGGGTGTAACAGCCGCGATGCGGGTGTGTCACTCGTCCCACATCGGTTGGGAAGGAGAACGAAGCACTCCTTATAAGGGTGTGGATACCTTCTCTAGTAGGACGCGTTTTGGGTGGGATACGAACTTCGGTTCATGCCCACGCCAGGAGAAAACCGTGCGGCTACCGTGGCCGGTTAGGTGCGGGTTAGTCAAAGCGGACAATATCTTGCTACGGGGTTCTGGGGGCGTTACAAATGCACAACCCTATGCATCATTTGAGGGGGAGTTTTGCATTCATCATCAAGCATCCATATTGCACAAAGTACGCATTTTCCCACCCAGAGCCTCTGAATTTCAAAAATGCTATATCAATCATGAATCATCCCTTTTATTCAACCAGAGCTTCTCTGGTCCTACTTTAAGGGTATATTTTTATTCCAAGGGTTTAATATGATAACCTAGAGCCTCTGGTTTGTCTATCCAGAGCTTCTGTCTCATCAAAACCCAACATTCCATGATAAATTTGTTCATCACACCAAACCAAAGACCCTCTGGTTCCCTCCAAATCTCATGACCAACCAGAGCATCTCTGGTTCAATGACATATCCATTTTTCCCATAAACCCATCTTTAATTGAAAACCTTTTTAAGATTATACAAAATTTCAACTTTTGTGACTAAAAACTATACAACATCGGTTTTTAGAACACCAAAACTCCGTAATTAGTATTTATCTTTCAATTAGATGGAATTTTAAATTTAAATATTTTTTTTGGGATTATATTCATGAGAGCTATCATTTGGGATAATTATTCTTTTTTAATAATTATTCTTAATCACCCAAATGTCATCCTTCCCACGCGCCTGACACAACAAACGACATGTTCCCTAAACACCCCTTCATTTCCCAAACCACCCACCCCAATTTGACGTGTGTCCACCTGCATTTATGACACTGTGTAGATATACGGCTCACGATCACCATCACTAGTACCTTTTCACCAAATGTCCTTTTCAACCATCATTACCATTTAAATAATAATTCTTGTTAGCAACAATTTGAGGCTAATAATTTACTTAAAAAGTTTTTTTAAGCAATCGGGGCCTAGAAGATGAACTGAAGAAGTTTCTGTGCCCAAACGTCTAAAGTCTAGAAGACTAGCCTCTGTGCTAAAGAGTCACGGACACTAGAGCCTCCAGAGCCTCTGCAAGGCTCTGTAAGGACCAAAGTTCTTGGACTCTAAGTCCCTTGGACCAGAGCCCCTCTGTGAAGACCAGAGCTTCTGTGAGTGCTCACAGAGCTTCTGGTGATGCTAACAGAGCCTCTGTTCTATTTGACAAGAGACTCTCTGGTTGTGCCGTCCTCTGTTATCTTTTAGACGACTATCTTCAGATTCCTCATCCTGGATAAGGCTATTCCTGTTCTGGATAGCGTCCAACTTATCCAGGTTTTCGTGGGTTATTGCCTATAAATAGAGTGTTTCAGATAGAGAAACAGATATTCAAGAGTACCAAGATAATTCTCTTTGTAATAGATAGATTCAAAATCATATGAGAGTCGATTAGGGTTTCTTGAGAGTTTGTAATCTCTATTTTCAATAAATGAAAAGCAGCCGCTATTTCTCTGTTT